>NC_141699.1:734193643-734321143 GCF_964263255.1 Lissotriton vulgaris
TTCGGAGCAGCATTGTAGGATACCAAAACCGGTGCGGCAACTTACTGGACATCACCTGGGTGCCGTCCAGATCTCAGCCCGTTCTGCTGCCTTGGGACTATTCGCACAACAGACCGCTACTGACGAGGCACATGGTAGCAAAAGCGGGCGGAAAACCGCTGAATGGCAAGTGAAACGCTAAAGGGGCGCCCCACTACAACAGACGAGCCTCCACCTGGGGAGGCCCGTTCACGCCGCCTCCAACCCCCCTCCCCCCCCCCCCCCCCGGGGCACCCCACGCCGTTTTTCAGAGCAGCATTGTAGGATACCAAAACCAGTGCGGCACCTAGGGGCGCATACGGTGCATACGTATCTCGTGATATCAAGGATGGGCAACCAGTACACAACAAGGAGTTACGAGTCCCATTTATACCGGCGCCATTTTGGGCGCGGCCGGGCAGGTCCAGGATATAGTCAAACATAACAAATGAGGCTGACGTCTCTGAAGCAGTTGACGCACAGCAGGACATAGCAAATAAACATGAAGTCTCTGAAGCTGTTAACTCACTGCAGGACAAAACAAGTGAACCTGAAACCTCTGGAATAATTGTCGCTCAGAAGAACAACACACAAAACTCTGTAGTGTCTGAGGAAAGTAAAACAGAAGGGCACTGTAGTTTCAGACACACTTAACACTAATGACTTAACAAAGATATCATCTGTCTATGAAGCAGCTGTCATGTTCACAGAATTGACAAAGAAGTGTGCAGACACCAATGCTATTAAGAAACACAAGGAAATCCCTAACGCATCAGCATTCTCGGAAGAGGTTGACACAGATGACATCTTAAGGAACAAAGAAAGACAAATTAAGGATGAGGAAGTTGTCACTTTAGTTTTTTCATCAGCTAGCGACAGCAACAAACACATTGTAATGGAGATTAGAGAGGCTACGGATGGGTGAATAAATTATCAAAAGAAATGGCGACTCCCCCCTTCAGCAGATTAGCTAAATCTTTGCGTAATTTGGGCATAAAAGTTATATTATTAGAAGTAGATGGTTATAGTTCTGGTTAATTTCCATTCAGAGTGTCCTACACAGCACCACTCTAGGTAAACATTACTTTATGTAAAACCTGGGACATAGCACTCATTGGAATGTTTGTGATCTTTCCTGTTAAGTTGCATCATAAGTTATTTTAACCATTCCATATAAAGTCATGCATAAAAATGAATACACAGACTCAAATAACATGTGTATCCAAAAACAAAATACAGATTTCGGCCTTATTTATTGCCTCTAGTTTTCAAAGGCAAATTTTTGTGGAAAACATGCACATTAAGGGTTGCCTTTTCCTTAAACCTTTGTTTTTTTAAAAAAAATTGGAAGAAACAAAAAGTCTTCCCTTCCATAAATAACCCAAGACTTTTATTTTGTTATGGCAAGGGAACGAAATAGAGAATAAACTATAGTTGGTCACCATGGGGTTTAAAGAAGGGATGGTTTTTCACCTGGGTGCCGACCAGAACTCAGCAGGTTGTGCTGCCTTGGAACTATTCGCACAACAGACCGCTACTGACCATTGTTGCTTCTGTTTTAATTAAAAAAATTTAAGGTGTTTACTGTTTTTGTTGCGATGTATATATTTATAAGTTATTAAAGTGTTATAATCCTACTACTTTGTTGGAGTGCTATATATTTTTTATGTGACACATAATTGTGAAGACTTTGATGTACAAAATGGCATCCCTGGAATCTTCCGCTTCAGGCTCGGTCCCACACACCCTTACAGTGAGAATCCCCTCCCCAATCACAATACAGGATCGTTATCAGATAGTAGGAACGCGTGTGGTGTGACGGATCTCATGGGGTGGGGGCCTTGATCTACTGTAACTCCTTTGAAGAGGGGTGATTCTTTACAGTTGGGGCCATAAACTACATCCGCAGGGCTAGGTGATAGCCTGGGACCGGCCTGGACAATCGGACACAGAGGAAGAGGAGTGTCAGAGGGTGCGGTAGTGAATAGGGTGAAAGGGTGGTGTTGGGCGGGCACAGGGTGTGATTCTCAGGGAAGAGCAGCGCAGATGGGGGGAGGTTTATGGCCTATGCATAAGACAGAGAGCGGGGGTGACCAGTGCGTGGGGGAGATGCTTGCGAGGGTAGGGAGCCATGCTGAGGATCGGCGGCGTTGAGAGAGTGGGTCTGGTCAAGGCATCTAAAATGGCTGGCGTGCACGACAAAAGTGTGGCATTGGAAAAAAAGCAAGATGGCGCAGACAATGTTGATCAATACGGACTAATTTATAACAATTATTTTTTACAATATATTTACTCGCAGTGTCAAAATGGCGGTCAACACTTCCTGATTTCCTTCAAATCAAACGTTAACAGACGTCACGATCGGCGTCGTGCAGAGAGTGGGTCTGGTCAAGGCATCTAAAATGGCTGCCGTGCACGACAAAAGTGTGGCATTGGAAAAAAAGCAAGATGGCGCAGACTATGTTGATCAATACGGACTAATTTATAACAATTATTTTTTACAATATATTTACTCGCAGTGTCAAAATGGCGGTCAACACTTCCTGATTTCCTTCAAATCGAACGTTAACAGACGTCACGCAGCAAAAAAAAAAAAAAAACGCTCATGCGCAGCCGCTGGAAGACAAGTATCAGCATATATGAGCATCCTCAGCCACCCTCAGAAAACATGGGGGGTCAGGATACGTCTCCCGTACCCCCTTATACCCATTTCTCACATTGTTTTTCCTCCATCTTGTAATTTAATTAAAACGAAACACAAAATGGCGAATTCCCGATTCGCTACCCGGTTCGCGAACCGGAAAGCGCTTCTTCCGCAAAAAATCAAATTTTTTTTATTTGCCCCACGGGACCCTTTAATAACCCCAACATCATTCCTAGGGGGTCAAGAAGGGTCTACCTTGCCATCTTTCATTAAATTCGCCCTTCGTTTTTCTCCTCCTCTTGTCTCTCGATCCTACCGAGAGAAAAGATGGTGGCCGCACCGGACTGTTTAGAATGTTGACAGACGGCGGAGAGCCAATCAGCTTCGCAAAGCTCCGTTACGCGAAAAGTACGCGAACTGGAGCGCTATCCGGGACGCTGTCACAGATATATCTGTTTTTTTAAACGTTAATTTCTCAAAATCCACTGGAGCACATATATTGAGACCCAGCAAAGGCACATCGGGCTAACAGTATCTACAATTTTGCCAAGTTTCGTGCAAATCCATTCAGCCGTTCGAGCTAAAAGTGAGGCCAAACGCCCTATGGAAAAATGAATGGGAAAAACGCGTTTTGGGACCCCCCCTTTTTTCTCGGCCCCCCCTTGACGAAACCCCCCCAAATTTTCAGGGGCTGATCAGAAACAAAATGTGCCATTTTCCTGAAAATTTCAGCCGATTCCGTCCACAAACGCCAAAGTTATTAGACATAGAATTTTCAAAAGTTCCATAGAGAAAAAATCCTAACTATATATACCTACTGGCGACCGCCAGTAGGTAATATATATACACACACACACATATATATACACACATATATATACACACACACAAATTTTACATGCTTTGGTACTTGCAACACATGCATGGATATTTAAAAAAAAAACTATTCACAAAAACTCGTGAAATATGGAAAATATTTCAAGGGGTCTCCGTGACACATTGGTTTCATCAGTCATCATACGTAAACTATCCTATAGTGTATTACTATAGTCATGTTCACTAAAATTATACAGCAATTGGGGGCCAAATTATGTAGAAAAGGTTATCTAAATTAAGCTACGAGAAAAGGCACATTATGTTGCACATTCTCTGGCAGTACTATTTTGATCCATTTAAGCAGGAAACATTTGTAGGTGAAATTTGCAAATTACACTGCCACACAGGAATGTCCCTGCATACTGATTGCCAGAAAGCTGTCGTAAAGGTTATTGGAACTAGGGCAGCAGGTCAAAACCCCTTTCTTATGTCCTGGGATCAAACTTCATGCTGCGACCACACCTTTTCCCGATTCTCTACAATGCCTTCCTTTGTCCATTTAAAAAAGCATCAGTGAAAGAACTGGATGAAGGATAAGATTGCAAGCAGGCTTTTATTAGGGTTATTTAAACCAGACGAAAAAGAGCGTTTACATGTTACAACACTTTAAATTTGCTTTATTTTCCTACTTAGTGAGTTAAATAATTATAACGTTGAATAACTGACCGCTTACATTTTCAGTATTTTGTCACCCTCGTGCGTTAAGCGATGCAAATGCAGGCAACTGAAAAAGAATGGTGATTTGTGGCGAAAACTGGATCAGCTTGCTAGTCGCAGGATGGCCTTCTCAATAAAAAGCCAATTTGAGTCTGCCTATACGCACATATGGTTTATGCCCTGGCATTTTTATGTGCATTAGTTTTAACAACAGGCATTTAAACAAGCCAGGATGCAATGTATTGAAAGTGTGCATTAATGCAAAAACAAAGAACGGATCTCTAAATTAGAATAGTTGGTTCGATGTGTGAAGTAGCTGTAACGTAACTGTAAGGCAGTAAACAATGATTTTCTCATGTGAATTTGATGGTATGTTGGTAATAAACTGGAATCGACCTTTGCGTTGGAGTATATAAAGATGTGACTGAGCATTTGCTAAAGCCATATTTCACAACACACGGTGTAATATTTAAATATTTCACAGTTCTTAGTAAAATCTTGGTTTTATAATCGTGAAAACCGTTACAACACAATGTGAAGTTTTTCCACTGTCAGGACTAATAGGATTATATGGCAGTCATCTAAATTATGCGGCCAATTTTTCAAAGTAAGTGTCGCATTCGCTGGCAGTATTTTCATTCATTTGAGGAACAAACAATATTTTGTAAATGATGTGGCAAATCCTGCTAACCTATAATTAGACGATATAAGATTGAACCACAGAATCTCATAAATCCACTGGCCCTCGCCACAGTCTTGTTTAATCAATCATTCATTCATGATAAGTACACCGAAACTTAAACATTCTAATTCCAATCAGTGACCACTGTGAGCTTCATCTTGAACCAATAAAGCTTTTTCATGGTTCGGGTGTATGGTATGTTGGGAGTGGGCAGGGCAAACGTGCAAGAAATGAAGCAGCGTATTCCTCCTACATTTATATGCAACAATAGTTCTACATATAACATTCCCAATAAAATTATTGGAAAATACAGCACAGGCCAAGCACATCAAAAAATAGAACCGGGGATTCGCAGTAACGTAATACTTATTTTTTGTGAGGAATAAAAGTGCTCAAGTGATCATATGTGGGTATACATAAGGTGACAAAGAGCCATAGAGGTTCAAAGGTAATCTTTGTCACACATTAATTAAAACAATTATTGTTATTGGTCCAATTTTTGCTGTTGTCCATAATGTTTCAACCCTCGGCCAAAAGTCCAACAAAGGACACGGAGAGGAAGGGATGCCTCGTTGGTAGGACATGGAATCCTGTGAGTGCATGTGGAAAAAATTGTGGCTGATTTGGACCATAAACAGCGTCACAGGTGTTATAAACCCTCTGTCACATAAAAAAAAATGCACTTCATCTCCATATTCAGAAGCATGCTTTCCATTGTTGTGTTGTTCCTCTCTAATGCTGCAAAGAATGCACAATTTCAAATGTATATATGTATATAGATATATATTTGATAAAGCAAATGCATTTGGAACTACTGAAAAATGTCTCGTCCTTCTAGTAAAAACATACGAAAATGGGTGGCTTCCCTAGAGGCCAAGAGATATACCCCGCAATTGGCAATCACCTGAACCACCTTCACAGACGATGCGGCCGAGGGACGTCAATTGGTGTGTTCGCCAGGAGAAAACAATTTAAGAGGGTGCTTTTGGAAGCCTAACAAGATTTGGGGCAAATGGTGGACACATCGTGGATTAGGTGTGGGATTCTAATATTGTATGAATACAGATTTTATGTTTAACCGGCTTGAAGTCATCCTGGCACCTACCCACGGGGAAAAGGCTGGCGATCCCCCAGGGGCCCCTCAACATGCTGCCATCAAGGACCGCAGCAGAAGCGCTTTCACTGCCGCTCCTGCCCCTATCTCGGAAATCTAATGAAGGAAGGCTGGGACGTGTTGGAAGCCATTTGCTTCCAACAAGTCTGAGAAAACAGGTGAACTTCTCCTCCAGGGAGGGCAGAGAGGCACCGGGGCAAGAGAAAGTGTTTCCTTTCCCCCAGGTGTCTCACTGCATATTTAGCTCTGGTTTTATTGTATGTCAAATTCACCTTGGAATTGTGCAAGCTGTGTGTTGTCTTTTGTGTAATTTTCTTTCGGGTCTCCTATTTAGCAGGATATTGTTGGTGCTTGCTGTATCTGTGCCGAGTATGTGCAGGTGATTAAGAGTCTAGCTGTCTCTGGCAAGTGAGTGCATTTATTTTTGGTGATATATAGGTCTTTGCAGGCTTTGTATTGGATGACTTTTCCTTCCAGATTACTATAGTAGTTTGACTTTGTTTGATAAAACCACACTTTGTTTATTACTTATTTAAACAGTGTTGGTTATTGTTGACTTCCGTGTTGTGTTGACCACTCCTCAGGTTGCTGGTTTGCTTTTTATATCCTCCTCTGACTATGGTTCGGAGACTGATTCTGCATCTGAAGCAGAGGAGGAAGTCCAAGATTCCGGCAGTGAATTTTCCGTCCAAGATGAATCAAGGATGACAAAGCCACTATCAGTGCAGAGGAAATGCTTCTTTTAGAGGAGGACACTGAAATGCTGATAATGCAGCAAGAGTAATCTGGATTGCATCTTGGGGCTGAAAGGTTTCCCCTTGGAAGTGCTAAACTTTGGGTTGCCCCAAACATGGTGTAGCCTGCCATTAGTGGTGTTGCATGGGGTAGGGTTAACACTGAAAAGGTTTTGCCTATAAGAAAATTGTATTCGTTTACTGACAATCTATTTTTGGATGAGATTGTTGACCAGATTAATTTGTATTTTGGAAATTATTTGAAAGATAACAGTGCCAGACTTAAGCCCCACTCTAGAGTTACCCAGTGGATGCCCACAAATCTGGATGAGGTAAAGAAGTTCTGGGGTTTAACTTTGTTAATGGGACTGATAAGGAAACCGTTGCTGGCTTCATATTGGTCTACTGATCCCTTGATGGCAACTGCTACATTTCCTGCAACCACGAGTCGCGATCGGTCTGAGCTTCTGCTTCCAATGCTACATTTTGTTGATGATGCTTCAGCATTTCCATTGGATCATCCCCATTGTGACCGCCTCTTCAAGAGTTGGACTGTTCATTTTATTGATCGCTTTTCAGGAAATAGCTGTGGATAAGACTTTGGTCCTGTTCAAGGGCTGTTTAGTTTCTAGGCAGTACAATCCTAGCAAGAGGGTATGCTATGGAATTAAGATGTATATGCTGTCAGAGTAGTACTGCTATGTCTATAATCTCAGGGTATACACTGGTAGGGATTCTTCTATTGAAAACCTCCCCCCACCTGGAGTCAGTGATACAATTGTGTGGGAACTTGGTACATTACTTAACAAAGGTCACCATTTATACTTAGTTAACTTCTACACTGTTGTGAAATTGCTCAAAGTGGACACTGTTGCACTCTGCACAATCCGCACTAACCGTAAAGGTTACCCTAAAGAGCTTGTATGTAAAAGATTTTCAGAGTGCAGTGCCTTGTGTAGTGATGAACTTCTATTTATTTATTTTTTTTATTTATTTTTAACACTTGTTAAGCGCGAACAATTGCCCACAGGCGTCTCGGCGCTGTACATATGTTTGCTCTCCTGTGCTACTCTATTAACTTGTTAGAGGCTAAATAACCAAGTTTTCAGTTTCTTCCTGAAAGAGATGAGGGTTGGGCAGGATCTTATAGATTGCGGGAGAGTGTTCCACAGCTTTGGGGCCGTGACCAGAAAGCGTCTGTCTCCCCAGTTGACCAACTTGGTCCGGGGTACCACCAAATCATTCTGTGTCGTAGAACGAAGTGTTCGTGGGGGAGCGTAATGAACAAGGTTGTCTCTAAAAAATTGGGGTGCTTGATGATGTAGCGATTTATAGACAATACATAATGTTTTAAATTTAATTCTGTTCCTAACGGGGAGCCAGTGAAAACTTCTTAAGGTCTCGGCTATTGGCTTGAATCTGGGGGTATCTGAAAGAAGTCTGGCTGCAGCGTTTTGAATTGTTTGCATTTTCTTGATGACCCTAACTTGGGCATTGGAAAACAGTCCGTTACAGTAATCCAGTGCTGATAGGACCAAGGAACTGACCAAAGTTTTGCCTACATTATTTGGGAGAAAAGGGAGAATCTTCCTTATCAAGCGTAATTTGAAAAATGCTATACTAGCCGTTTGATTGGCATGGGCCATAAAATTTAATTTGTCGTCAAAAATGACGCCCAGATTTCTCACTTTTGTGGCTGGTTTTGGCAAAGTTCCAAATGATGAAGGCCACCATGATGGAGACCAGTTGGGGCTGAGATGGCCAAAAGTGACCACCTCCGTTTTCTCAGAGTTTAGTTTCAAACAGTTTGCTGACATCCAATGTCCGATGGCCAGCATACCTGTTCTGAAACTTTCTGCTACTGTTTCCCCATCATGTCTAACTGCCAGGATCAGCTGGGTGTCATCAGCATATGAGGTAAGGTTCATCCCATGCGCTTTGATGGTTTTTGCGAGGTCCGACACGTAGATGTTAAAAAGTGTCGGACTCAGGGATGAACCTTGTGGTACCCCACATGGCAGTGTTAGCTCTGCGGACTTGAATTGACCCAGAGTGACGGCCTGGGTTCTCTCCGCCAAAAAAGATGCTAAAAGATTTTTAGCTAGGCCTTGCACGCCCATCCTTGCGACACGGCTGACCAAGATCTTATGGTCAACCGTGTCGAAGGCGGCCGATAAATCCAAAAGCACCAAGAGTGCTGCACCACCTTGGTCTCTAATTAGTCGGTTATCATCCGCCGCTTTAATAAGCGCTGTTTCCGTTCCATGAAACTTACGGAAACCGAATTGTGATTCATCGAGAAGATGGTTTTGCTCGATGAATTCCGTAAGTTGAACATTCATGGTTTTTTCTACTATTTTTGCAAGGAGGGGTAGATTAGCTATGGGCCTAAAGTTCTTCAATTCTGTTTTATCTAGGCCAGGTTTTTTTAGGAGAGGTTTTAATAAAGTTTTCTTTAGGTGGGTTGGAAAGATGCCTGTATGAAACATTAAGTTGCATATTTTAGTTATAACTGGAATCACCATATCCATTATCGGACGAAGGGTGTTCAGGGGACATGGGTCTAAGGCTGATCCAGATTTAATGGTTTTAATGATGTCGTTAATTTGATTCTCAGTAACTTCTGCAAAAGCAGATAGAGTGTTACTTGAGAGTGGGGTCATTATCTTTTCTGTGTTTTGACTGTGCCCAAGATTAAATGCAGCGAAAATATCATTTACTTTAGTGAAGAAGAAGGAGGCCAATGAGTCACAGAACTCTTGTGAACAGGGGGGATTCAGGTCTGGAACAGATCCCGCCAACTGTTTAGTTATTTCAAATAACTTTTTTGAATTTTTAGCACTTTCAATCTGCTCTGTATAGTACCTTTTTTTAGTTTCGGTAATTAGGAGTTTATATTGAGTTAAGAGTACTTTGTACATCTTTCTGTTTTCTTGATCATAGTTTTTCCTCCAGTGTCTTTCTCTATTACGACATTGCTGTTTGAGTTTTCTAAGCTCATCAGTATACCATGGTGCTGAAGGACACCTTCTGTTCCTAGATATTCTTTTGATTGGTACTAGGTTATCAGCTGCCTGGTTCAACCATGCGTGGTATTGTTCAGTGGCAGTACCAGGATCATTAGACAAGGAAGGTTTGGAAGTTTCCAGTATGTCCCTGAAGCTAGAAATATTAATGTCTTTCCATACTTTAAAAGACTCTGGTATGGGATCTGATTTTGTGGCAATAGGAGGTTTACCAATATGTATCGTGGCCAGTACCAGATGATGGTCAGTCCAGGTCATTGGCAGGACATCAGTCACTAGTAGGCTCTCTAGATTGGTAAATATTCCATCTAGGGTATGTCCAGCATCATGAGTAGGGCCTTTTACCAACTGTGTTAGGCCAAAAATCTCCATTTCCGACTGCAGGGAAATGGTATCCTTGTCCTCGCTACAGTCCAAATGGAAATTAAAGTCTCCTAATAGCGTGGTGGACTTATCGTTGGCGGAAGCTTCTAGGATGGTAGTGATTTCTGTGAGAAATCCCGACCGAGTTTCAGGCCGTCTGTATAGTAAAAAACCTCTAAAATTAAAAGAGGTGAAATTATCAGGAGAGATGTCCACATGCTGACAATCATTCGTACCTGTGACTATTTGGGGTCAGGTTGCTGAAGTGCGCAAACCTGTGTGCATTTTAGATTACAATAAGCACATGGTTGGTGTAGATAGAGTAGATCAGAGGTAGGTGCTTACTGTGCTCTTCACAAGTCATACATTTGGTATAAGAAGTTAGCTGTCTATTTGTTTAATTTGGCAATCGTCAATGCTTTTGTTGTATTCAAGGAATATTCTCCAGATTCAAAAATTTCTTTTGATCAGTTTCAGCAGTCTGTAATAGACAGCCTTGTAGTAGAGCAGGCAAGTTATCCTAGAGTTGAAGTGGTAGAGGATGAGGCTAAATTTGAAAAATGAGCACTTTCCTAATTACATTCCTTTCCGCCAAACAATTTCACTGTAGGAGATGTAGTGCTTGTGTCTGTAGAGGCGTGCAAAAGGTGAGTCTTATGTACTGTCCTGACTGTCCTAATTCTGGGTTGTGTGTGCTTGCATGTTTTAAATCGTACCCCACGCAAGTCAAGTTTTGGAAGCAACCATGAGAGCAAAAGTGAACTAACTGGTTTGTTTTATTTTTTTATCTTTTGTTCAGTTTGACGATTAACAATTTTTTGATGCATATAGTTACACCTGTTGTGTCTGTAGTCAGTTGTTTTTTCATCTCTTAGGCTTTTTTCTTCTTGCTTTTTTTTTTTTTAACCTGATGGCGGCGAGCGAGCAGACTGGCGCCTGGCTGGCAGTGTGCATGCAGACTGGCACCTGGCTGGCAGTGTGCGCGCAGACTGGCGCCTGGCTGGCAGTGTGCGCGCAGACTGGCGCCTGGCTGGCAGTGTGCGCGCAGACTGGCGCCTGGCTGGCAGTGTGCGCGCAGACTGGCGCCTGGCTGGCAGTGTGCGCGCAGACTGGCGCCTGGCTGGCAGTGTGCGCGCAGACTGGCGTTGTGTTGGTAGCTGGCAGCCTGCATGTGTATTGAGGTGGGTTTGTCAGTGGTCTGATTTTTAGGTGCTTGGTGGTATGATTGGTGCGTTAGTCCTGTTCGCGTATAAGCGTGATGGGCCCTTCAATTGCGCTGTTTATAAATGCAAGTGCAGTGTTAGGTTGGGCTCGCAGCTGGCACTGTAAATGGTTTTCTGTTTGTAACGCATGAAAGGCGTGTGATTAGACTGTAAAGCGGTTGGTGCCTTGACGTGACATTACAGCTCACAGGCTGTCGAATCACTGGTTGTCTGATCGGATGTTGAAATTATGAACAATAACTTTTGCAGATTTTATTTCACAAAGTCATTGGTGAATAAAGTATTTTTTTTAATGAACCATTTACTTTCCCTCTTGCCAAATCCAACAAGTATGCTTGTGATTGACTAGTGGATGGGTGTGCAATATTTTTTGGGTGACTTTGCCGTCAGTGTATAAGCTCTCTGTAGTAAACATCTGCTGTTCTCACATTCTTTTGGAAGCTGGTCCCTAAGGGAATAATATGTAATACACTTTTTGTGGATCCAACATGCTTTACTTACTCAGAAGCCCCTGTAAATGTTATTAAATGCCAAAAAAAAATCTTTCCTCACATTTCTGTGCGGGACAGTCGTGGGATGACCAGACCGGCACAGATTTCCTACCACCCAGAGCTCTTCCAGGACTCCTGATAAAAATGCTACCTCACTTGTGTGGGTTGGCCAAGTGCCTGTGACAGGGAAGGGTCCAAAACGTATTGTGGAGACATCAAACGTATCTATTACAAAATAACCTGGTTTTGCAAGGGAGGCACCAGCGTTTTTGGGCCCAGGCATGACAGCCATCTAGGGATACCTACTAAACCTAGACATTTCTGAAAACTAGACACCCGGGGAAGTCCAGTGAGAAGTGGCTTGCGTGGATCCGCTAAAGTTTTCTTACTCACTGGGTGATAGGAAATGTGTGGCTGCTTGCAAATTCCAGGCCTTTTCCTCACAGAAATGCAATAAAAAATGTTTTCAGGCAAAGTTTTAATTTTAGAAAAAAAGACAAAAAACTTGGTGAGAGTCACGCAAGTCACCCCACCCTGACTCCCCGGGGAGTTTACTTTTTAAAAAAGTGCTGGTATGGTAGGTTTCCCGTTGTGCTGGGTGAGCTGGGGCACAAAATCCACAGCTACCCAGATCACAAAAAATATGCTATTCAGTGGAAAAATGTGATGAGACTAGGTTGCATTTGGCTCCCTTTCATGTCACGGGCACTTAGCCTACTCACACAAGTGAGGCACAGGTTTTCTCAGGAGACTTGAGAGATCGCTGAGTGCTACAAAATTCATGGCTGCCTGCAGATTCCAGGATTTTTCGTCGCAGAAATGCAAGAACAATGTTTTTTGGTCCAAAGTGAGCTTTGCATGGGATTCTGGGTTTAAAAAAAAAAGAAACCCCGGTGAGAGCCACATAAGTAACCCGACCCTGGACTCCCACAGTGGGGCCCAGTTGGGGCCCATAATCCCCAGCTACCCATATTCCATAATACTGTTTTTTCAGTGGAAAAATGTGATGTGTCTAAGTTGCGTTTGCCTCCCTTTCATGTCGCAGGTACTCGGCCTACCCGTACAAGTGAGGAACCGTTTCTCTCAGAAGACTAGGTGGAACGCTGGGCGGTAGGGAATCTGTGGCTGCCTCTAGATTCCAGGATTTTTAATCAGCGCCATGAAACCGGTTGGTGCACGTGCGCTATATAAAAGTTTCTAACTTAACATAACTTTTCCTCACAAAAATAAAAGGAAATTGCTTATTCAGGCAACGGTTTAGTATTGCACAAGATTTTGGGTCCAAAAACCTGTGGAGAGCCATGCAAGTCACCCTACCCTGGACTCCTAGGGTGTCTAGTTTTAAAAAATTTGCTGGTTTGGTAGGTTTCCCTAATATGGCCCAAAATTCACAGCTAACCACCTGGTAAAAAAACATGCCTTCTGCAGGGTGAAATGGGATGCCTCCTAGTCACGTTTAGGAGTGTTGTGTTGCAGGCGCAAGGCCCAGCCACACAAGTCGGTACCATTTTTATTGGGTGACATGTGGGAATACTGAAAAGTAAAACAATTGTTATCACCAATTGAATAGCTCTCTGTGCCTTTCAAGTGTAAGCAAGTGTGTAAAACAGAAACATTAAACAAACTGCCCTCAAACACATGCCAGTATGGGCACCCATAATTTCAGAAATGTACAAACAACTGTTCCTAAATTAAGTATCTGATGTACATTTCAGAAATACAGAGTTTTACTTCATATTCTTTTTCAATCCTTTATAATTTACCATATGAATTTCTACATAGTATGCACACAATGAAAAACCATTTTAAGTTACAGCTAGGATGTTGGCTCTGGGTACCTCTGGTTCTTCGAGAACCTACATGCCCTATATAACCCCGCAACCAGAAGGCTCCTGCAGACGTAACAAACAAGTTACTTACCTTCGGTAACGCTTTTTCTGGTGGATACAGTATCTGCCTGTGGATTCCTCACCTTGTGAATATCCCCCCTGCGTCAGCAACATTCAGAAATTCTTTTTGTAGCTTCGCGCCGCCGTGAACGACGTCACAGAAGCATGGAATCACGAGCGGCTCAGCTGACGTCACCGACATCATAATAGGCCCACATCGGCGTGATGACATCAGTTCCGCCCTTTTTTCCGTGCCTTCGAGGCACACGGACGGATCAACAACAGTAGATATACAAACAATGTACACAGTACCAAACAATCAAAACAACACACACAGTGTGTAGTCAATGCAAGAAAGTAAAAACATCAACACATTTCCTTTGACAATAAAAAATTAACATAACAGTAAATCAGGTATAGAATAGTGGACAACGGGTAGGCGGAATGAGGTAATATGAATTTTTATGGTCAATTGTGTCCCCTAACGTGAACCCCACCGTCTCCATGTACGAGCTTAAAGTGCATGTAACTTCCCTCCTCGACCTGCTTTGAAGACGCAAATACATTGCGTCCAACGTTAACATGTCCTCTTTCAGATCCACCATGAATGGATCGATAATTAGTAATAATAGTCAGTATAGAATAGCCTCTGCCCAAGAGACCTTTCCTTCTAGATAATATAGTTCCCTAAACACAAGATATCAGATATGATTTAGGAACGAGTCGATCTGACATGCCAGACTTCTGTCTCTTTCCTCTAGTGTTAAAAGTCAAGTCCCCTGCACCCTCCAGCCTCACGTCAGTCACACGTCATGCTGCTGCGCGCGCATCCTTGCTACAGATTTTCTGCTTACACTGCAAGATTCCTCTATGTATCCACCCACTTGTGACACTTTCATGTGACGTTTCTAGCACACACCTCTGTGTACGCCCTCGTGCACGCCTTTCTGTTACGCACATGTGTTCTTATCTCGTTTCTCTCAGCCGTTACGCCTTCTGTATCCATCACCATTATATGCATTTACTATATA
This sequence comes from Lissotriton vulgaris, assembly GCF_964263255.1. Classification (NCBI taxonomy): domain Eukaryota; kingdom Metazoa; phylum Chordata; class Amphibia; order Caudata; family Salamandridae; genus Lissotriton; species Lissotriton vulgaris. Next base: position 734,208,392 of record NC_141699.1, read on the forward strand.
TATTGTATTCTGTTAATAAAGTATTGTCTATCCCTTCCTGATTCTTAATGGTGAAAGGAACATGATACCTGGTTCGAACCATTCCATTTTATGGAATAAAACCCTTATAAACTCAGATATCACGGATTTTGCCTCTTATTTCCGATATAACTGTATCCTGTATCCACCAGAAAAAGTGTTACCGAAGGTAAGTAACTTGTCCTTCTGATGGATACATCTGCCAGTGGATTCCTCACCTTGTGAATAGAGTCCCAGAGCAGTCCCCACTCCCGGAGGAGGGTGTCCACTCTCCTATACCAGAAAATCCTGGAGGACACACCGCGCAAAGTGGCCGTCCCTCCTCACTTCGGAATCCAAGCAGTAATGCTTCGCGAAAGTGTGGAGGGAAGCCCATGTCGCTGCTCTACAAATGTCCTCTACAGGCACACCCCAAGACAAAGCAGATGTAGCAGACCTTGCTCTAGTAAAATGAGCTCTTAAACCTTCAGGAGGTTCCTTACCCGCCAGAGAGTAGCATATCTTGATGCACAAGACCATCCATCTTGACAGCGTGCGCTTGTGCACCGCCTTGCCTCTTCTGGCTCCAACAAAACCAACAAAGAGCTGGTCATTCACTCTGAACTCTCTGGTTCTGTCCAGGTAGAAGCTCACTGCCCTCTTCGGGTCCAAGCTGTGAAGCCGCTCCTCCTCCTTGGAAGGGTGAGGGAGAGGATAGAAAGTAGGAAAGGTAATAGACTGTCCTAAATGGAAAAGTTTTTCGCAGTCCACCTTCAATGAACTAATCACAGTAGGTGGTCCATTAGGAGGAGCGGACTGTGAAATGGCCCATCATGAGCTACACAATCGCATTTTAGGTGCACTTGATAAAACGGCCCCCATGCGTAATGAGAGAAACACGAAGAATGTGAGGAAAACCTCCCCCTGGTTTACTCCGGAACTTCAACTTGCGAAATCTGCTTGCAAGCAGCTGGAACGTGAGTGGCGAGTCAGCTTTTGCCCTGAGATTAAAACAGACTATAAGAAAAAGCAAAAAGAGTACTATAAGGCTATAAGGGTCTCTAAAGCCACACATTATAAAAATCGCATTGCGGAGGCTGAAAACTCTTCGAAGGAACTTTTTAAAATTTTTAAAGAGATATCTGTAATCTCGAACAATAGTTGTCCTTCCGCTGATTCTGTGGAAACCTGCAACAACATTGCACATTACTTTGCAGGTAAAATTTCGGACATCTATGCCAATTTTACGGGTAATCTGACCAATGGCCCTGATTTCGACAGAAGTAGAGAGATGGGTTTATTAGATTCTGAATTACCCAGCTTTAATGTCCCTGCTGCGGAAACACTAGTCGCTGTATGCAAGAAGGTTAAATCAGGTTCCCCCCGTGATCCGCCCCCCCCCAAAATACTCAATGCCAGCCTGGATGTGCTAGAGCCTCTGTTCAGACATGTTATCCAGCTGTCTTTCTCTTCGGCCACCCTTCCAGGAGACTGGAAGAAAGCCATAGTTTTGCCGATAAAAAAGAAACCTAATGTAAGCCAGGATATAATGGAAAATCTCCGCCCAATCTCCCTTTTACCTTACTTAGCGAAAGTGACGGAAAAACTGGTAAACACTCAGCTTATGGAGTACTTAGAGTCAAATAATATGTTTCATAGCTCTCAGTCCGGCTTTCGAAAGAACTACTCCACTGAGACTGCCCTGCTGAGAGCAACCGAAACTTTACGGATTGGTGCTGATGAGGGTAACACTATGGCACTTATCATGCTAGACCTCAGCGCCGCATTTGACACCGTGGCACACTACACCTTGCTACGGTGTCTGAGCAGCGCTGGGGTTACCAAGGCAGCTTGGGGATGGCTCAAGGACTTTCTCTCTGACCGTAGTTTCCAGGTTCAGAGAGGTATGTTCCTCTCCAACAGCGTGGCCTTAGAACAGGGGGTGCCTCAGGGCTCTGCCCTGAGTCCCACCCTGTTCAACCTGTATATGGCTCCTTTGGCGGCTATTGTTCAGTCATACGGCATAGATCTAGTATCTTATGCCGATGACACGCAGCTGCTCATCTCCCTATCACAGTCACCAAAGTTAGCAGCTGCCAATTTTAAAACCTGCATGCAGGAGCTTGCAGGCTGGATGAATCAACACTGCCTGAAGCTCAATGGGGCTAAGACGGAGGTGCTAGTGATAGGGGGAGATGGGGCGAGCTGGACTCAGGAATGGTGGCCGCCCTGCCTTGGCTCTCTGCCCATCCCATGCAGTGAGGCCAAGAACCTGGGTGTCTGGGTTGATCCTAAACTCTCTTTTGAGAGTCATGTTGACAAATTGGTGGGGAAATGCTTTGGGGTTATGAAGACCCTAAATCGCACTCTGGACCTACTGCCACTTGAGGCCAGACGCATTATGATCCAAGCTCTGGTCACCTCTCGCATGGACTATGCGAATGTGCTGCTATTAGGGACTACGGAGAAGAACTTGAGAAGACTGCAATTGCTGCAAAATACGGCGGCCCGTCTAGTCCTCAGACTCCCCAATAGAACAGCATCCAAGCCTACTTTGGCTGCCCTGCATTGGCTTCCTGTGAAGAAAAGAATCCTCTTTAAAGCCCTCCTTTTCTGTTACAGGATAACCTCTGCAGAAGCGCCAGGGTATTTGAAGGATTTGGCTATCCCCTATCTACCCCAAAGAGCACTTCGCTCGGCGGGTATGGGTCTGCTTACAGTTCCTCGTGTAAGAAGAGCCAGGATGGGAGGCCGCTCCTTTCGGGTGCTGGCAGCCACACAGTGGAACAGCCTTCCACCTGTGATCAGACTAGCCAACACTGAAACTATGTTCCGGAAACTTTTAAAAACACATCTGTTTGCCCTGTAGGGATAGATGCCCCTCCCCTGTTGACTCTTGCTCCACAGCGCGGGGACACGCCGTGATGGCGTAACCAGGCGCTTTAGAAACTCCTTTATTATTATTATTATTATTATTAGATGGAAGGGAGTTACCACCTTAGGCAGAAAAGCAGTACTGGTCCTGAGTACCATTCGTTCAGCATGAATGGTCAAGAATGGGGGTCTTGAACTAAGAGCTTGAAGCTCACTTACCCTCCTTGCCGAGGTAATTGCAACAATGAAGACCATTTTAAAAGACAACAGTCTCAAGGGACACTTGTGCAAAGGTTCTAAAGGTGAACCCATTAAGAAAGTAAGTACAATGTTCAAGTTCCATTGAGGCACAATAAAGGGAGTAGGAGGAAATGTATTTGTAAGGCCCTTTAGAAACCTTAAAACAATAGGAGACTTAAATAAAGATGGCTGATCTGGCAGGCAGAGAAATGCCGACAAGGCCGAAAGATAACCTTTCACTGTAGCTACAACAAACCCTTGCTGAGCCAAAGAAAGCACAAACTGAAGATTGTCAGACAATCGAGCCTTTAAAGGGTCAATGGATTTCTTCCCACACCAAGAGACACATTTGGACCACCTATAAGAGTAGATAGACTTGGTGGAATGACGCCTGGCTGATAAGATGACATCCGCCACATCATGTGGGAGAGAAAAAGAATTCAGGTTGCCCCGTTCAATATCCAGGCATGAAGGTGTAAGGTCTGGAGGTGGGGGTGTAAAACCTGCCCCTCCATCTGGAAGAGGAGATCTGCCCTGAAAGGGAGACTTCGCGGCGGGCACGAGGAGAGGTGGAGAAGATCTGTGTACCACATCCTTCTTGGTCAATCCGGGGCGATCAATATGACTTGAGCCCGATCTTGACTTATCTTCCTCAGAACCCGAGGAATCAAGGGTATGGGAGGAAACGCGTAAAGGAGTTTTGAGTCCCAACTCAACTGAAACGCATCCCCCAAAGCTCCCTGCATCGGATACTGGAGCCTGCAGAATGACGGGCAGTGAGCATTCTGGATAGTGGCAAACAGGTCCACCCAAGGAGTCCCCCACGTCCGAAAGACGTGACAAACCACCTCTGGATGAAGCCTCCACTCATGATCAGCTGAAAACTGCCGACAGAGACTGTCTGCACGAACGTTCAGAACCCCAGCCAGATGATTTGCCATCAGCCTATCCGATGGTCCTGAACTCAGGCCCAAAGTCGCAGAGCCTCTCTGCAAAGACAATGCGACCCCACTCCTTGCTTGTTGACATACCACAACGCAGTCATGTTGTACGTCAAGACCTGAACCGACTGACCGCGAAGGGAAGAGAGGAAGGCCTTGAGCGCCAAACGTATCGCCCGCAATTCCAGAAGGTTGATGTCAAGCAACCTTTCCTCTGGAGACCAAAGACCCTTGACCTCCAGATCCCCCAGATGAGCACCCCACCCTAGAGTGGATGCATCCGTTATCACTGTGGCCACCGATTGAGGCAGATGAAAGAGCTTTCCTTTAGACAGATTCCCTTCTACACCCCACCAAGTCAGATCCGCCGCAGCTTCTCTGGAGATCCTCACAGACTCCCCGAGATCTCCGTTGTGTTGATACTGCCTGCGGAGGCACCACTGGAGTGCCCTCATGTGCCAGCGTGCATGGTTGACCAACAGAATGCAGGAAGCCATCAGACCGAGCAGATTTAGGACCTTCAGGACTGGAACGACCGCTCCATTGTAAAATAAAGGAATCATTTCCAGTATGTCGCGAATCTTTTGAGGTGGAGGGAATGCCAGACACACAGTTGTATCCAGTACAGCACCTATGAACAGGTTGCGCTGGGAGGGCACCAGGTGAGATTTGGGCACATTTATCGAAAAGCCCAACCTGACAACAATTGAGTTGTGCATTGCAGATGATGGAGCACCTTCTCTGGAGATTCTGCTTTGATCAGCCAACCGTCCAGATAAGGGAATACTGGAATCCCTGACCTTATGAGATGGGCCGCCACCACCGCCATCACCTTGGTGAAGACTAGAGGAGCAGTAATAAGTCCAAATGGAAGGACCGCAAACTGGTAATGTTGCGAACCCACCGTGAAACGGAGATACTTCCTGTGCAACTTCAGGATGGGGATATGGAAATAAACATCCTGAAAGTCGATCGACACCATCCAATCCTCTTCCAGCAGCGCCTGAAGAACCTGCGCAAGGGTGAGCATCTTGAACTTCTCATGTTTCAAAAACAAGTTCAAGATCCTGAGGTCCAAGATTGGACGAACTCTGCCATCCTTCTTGGGTATCAGGAAGTACCGGGAGTAGCATCCCTGATCCCTTTCCTGCTCCGGAACCACCTCGATCGCGCCTTTTCTCAGTAACGCCAGGACTTCCTCCTGCAGGAGAAGCAGGTGGTCCTCCGAGCAAAAACCTTGACAAGGAGGGTGATTTGGAGGGAATTCACGAAAGGGAAGAGCATACCCATTCTCCACGAGACTGAGAACCGAAAGGTCCGATGTGACCGATTCCCAATCCCGCAGAAAATAGGTAAGCCGACCCCCCCACAGGACCCGTATGATCCGGAATGGCAGATCTAGGACTGCTTTGCTGATGTTGGAGGGGGGTGGGTAGAGACAGAAGGGGAGGAGGAGGAAGCTTGACGTCCTCGAGGACGAGCTCTTAGTCTACCCTGTAAGATTTGTACAGCGGATTTTACTGTTGCTGTTGCTGCTGCTGTTGCGGCTGCTTGTAGGAACAAAAGGAGGACCTTCTAAATCCCCTATACCTTTTACCTACAGTTCACCTGGATTGCAAACCCAAGGATCTGGCCGTAGCTCTGCTGTCCTTGAATCTCTCCAACGCAGCATCAGCCTTTTTTTCCAAAAAAGGCCTGAACCATCAAAAGGTAGATCCATTAAGGCAGCCTGGACATCTGCTGAGAATTCGGAGGACTTCAACTAAGCCGCTCTTCTGGTGGCAACTGAAGATCCCATCACTCGCGCCACCGAGTTAGGAGTGTCTAACCCACCCTGGATGACGGAGTGTCCACCAGCACCTCATTAAAACATTTTCTATCTTCCGCTGGAATCTTAGGAGTCAGCTGTGTGACAGAATCCATCAAAGCATGGATATAGCGTCCCAAAAGACATGTAGCATTTGTTGATTTGAGAGCCATACTCGCCGATGAAGATTTTCTTCGCAGCTTAGTCCTGCTTTTTTGATTCCTTGCCCCCAGGCACCTGAGGAAAAGCATCTGCGGTTTTTTGGAGCAGGCAGCCTGTACAACCAAGCTCTCTGGCAAAGGGTGCGAAGATAATACGTCTGGGTCACCAGGAGCCACCCTGTATCTTCTCACAACTGCTTTTGAAATAGCAGGAGCTGCCTGAGGTCTATTCCACACTTCTAAGATTGGCTCAGTTAAAGCATAATTGAAAGGAAGCATGGGCTCAACAACAGAGGATGGCGAATGGAGGACTTCTGTCAAAAGGTTCAACTTGAACTCTGCAGTTGGAAGAGTTAAGTTCAATAGATCCGCCGCCTTCCTGATGACAACATGGTATGGTGTCACATCCTTAGAAGGGGCATCAGAGACAGAGGCTAAATCCCAATCAGGAGACCGCTCCAGTCCACTAGGCTCCCTTAAATCGTCAAAGAAATCCTCAGACTCCTGCAGCTCACCCTCTTCCATCTCGGCTTGCCGGTACCTTTGCTTCTGCAAGAGTCACTGGGCTTCACGCCTCGACCTCTCCTTCGGGAACGGCGTCGGCGGATCCGGAATAGACTCCGACGGAGCCGCCGTCTGGCCCGAAGCCGGAGGACCTGACCGCTGTTCTCGAGGTCGGACCGGAAACGGCGCCAGTGACGAGGGCATCGGCGTCTAAGGCTTCGGCGGCACCTAGAAATGCCAAGGCAGGGTCGGAGCACGCATAAATGGCATGAAAGGCGCCGGAGCATACGTCTGGGGGACCCCCAGATTAAAAGCCATCGGACCCATGGGACCAGCCAGTGCTCCAGAGGGGTACATGGCTCTAGAATAGACTCCATACATAGCGTTTAAAAAATGTGTAGGGTCTTGACCTGGGGCCGGAAAGGGGGGGGTATGAACCCATATGCTGCTCTCGAGGAACCGGAGTCATCTCGACCTCTACCTCGGGTTGGCGCACCGGGGTCGTCGAACCCTCTGGCAATGGAGCCTCTTCTTCCTCTTGAGTCGGTGATTGAGAAGGAACCGGAGAGGGATTTGACACCAGAGCCAGTAAATGCTCTGGCGACTCCATAGGCAAAGCCACACCTTCCGGGCCCTGAACTTCTGGAGAAGGAGAAACCTCATCTTTACGATGTCTTCTCATTGGCGACTTCGGTCTCGAATCCGAGTCCTTCCCAGAATGATGTTGTGATCCATGCTTCCTTTTCTTGTGCTTCTTTTTAGTCGACCTGGAAGCATGCCCCGATGACGACCTCGAGTGCGACTTCAAACGAGACCTCGACCTGTCCTTCTTGCTTTTCATCTTGGCAACCAGAAGCTTTGCCTCTCTCACGAAGGGCTTTGGGATTAATCTTCTTACAGGATGGACACGCCTGGACATCATGGTCCGAGGTCAGGCACCAAACGCAGTCCTCATGCGGATCTGTGATCGACATCATCTTACTGCATTCACCACACGGCTTGAATCCGGTCTTTCGATGACATATCGCCTGGAAAGAGCGATACAAGAAACACGAAAACCAACAAACAGTAACAAAGTTACTATCAAAGCTACAGAGGTTCCCTCGAAAACCGTTGGCGTCGACGACGCGGAAAAAAAGGGAACTGATGTCATCACGCCGACGTGGGCCTATAATGGTGTTGGTGACGTCAGCGGAGCCGCGCGCAATGCCGTGCTTCTGTGACGTCGTCCATTTCCGAATGTTGCTGACGCAGGGGGATATTCACAAGGTGAGTAATCCACTGGCAGATGTATCCATCAGAATATATATTGCTTTTAAAAAATCTGTCATTGTAAGATGTGGATGAAAACGTAGACACAGGTGGTAGTTTTCTACACCTCAATTTTATTATTTCAACTGTTTTATAGGAAAAGCTTGAAGGATCTACACAAATCACTCCTTGCAAAATTCAGAATGTGGTCTAGTTTTCGCATATGTATAGCTTTGTAGGATCCACCGTGGGTTTCACATCCGTTTCCACTACAAACTGGAGGGAGGTTGAAAGCACAAATAACAGGAAAAATGGGTTATCTCCCAGTAAAATGCCATAACTGTTAGAAATTTGGTTTTCTCAATCAAGCCTGCTTGTTCCTGGAAGTTGGGCACATGGTGACTTTAGCACGGCAAACCGTTTGTTAATGCCATTTGCAGGGGAAAAAACAGACTTTCTTCTGCAGCACTTCCTCCATTTCTCCCCTCAAAAAACAAATGTATGTATATTTTGGATAATTTTCAGGTGCTCTCCAGGGGAATCCACAAACCCTGGTTATCTTCAGAATCCCAAAGATTTTGGGAAAGGACCGAAATTTGGTGAGGATAGCTATTATGGAGAACAAGTTATGGAGGCCCAAGTGCAAACTACCCCAAATAGCCCAAAAAAGGCTTAGCATGGGGGGAAGGGAGCGGGGGCTGAGGGGAGGGGAGGGGGGGGGGGGGGGGGGGGGGGGGGAGCAGGCCAGCAGCGAAGGGGTTAATGCAAGGTTGTATTGATTTGCCTTCCTGTATGTTAGTTCTCAAGTTCAAAGTGATTTTATTGAATTATTTTGTAAACAGAAGAAACAGACAAATACAATACAAAAAAAATAAATCTTACATGCGTAAATGATGAAATTATGAGCATAAAATGCAGTAAGCCAAAAATGACTATGTTAGTTCTAAAAATAAAAAAGGGAAGAAAATAATATTTAGGAAGTATCCCCTTTGTGACTTAAAACAACGTAGGCCTAACCTTCCTAAGTCAAAAGCAGCCAACCCCAACCTATCATTTGATTATAAGACTGAACACTCTTCCAAAAATACAAAACTTACCTGAGCAGGGGGGACACAACAATTAATGTAGCCTGGTAAAAAGCCTACCCTACCCAGATTCTTCTCTCTCTCAGCACATGCTTTCTGCTTCTTTTGATATGTGTTTCTGGCCTACACTCCCTCTAGCCTTTGTTCTCTTGTTTAGTTGCTCAACATCTTTCTTGTGGCATTCCCAGAACGTCAAACGCATGAGCAACACACACAAAGTTAACAGAGTACATTAGAGAGAGTACTACAATACCCACTAGAGAACAAGATCTGGGTAGAAAACTAGCCTGCAGAAAGAAGCCTTTAAGAACATGCATACATAGGTCCAGAAAATATACGTACCAGATTGTGGGATCCACATCCTATCGTTGACTGTATAATAAGACAAGTACCTGCAGAGGGAAGACCACCCCACCAGGTGTGACCCGTAGATATAAAGGGGACTGGTCAAGAAAGCCAATGGGCACACACTCCGGAGTGGCACAGATGTAAAAAAAAAAAAATGAAACTTCTCCCTGTACAACCCTAGTACGGGAGACCATGGAAGCAAACAGCAGAGTTAAGATTCTACTGAACCAGAGACGTATTCATTATAGTCGTAAAGCAGACTCAGCCTGTGCACCAAAAAGAAAGGTGCATCAAAATGCATATCAAAGTGGCTTGAACGGCCACTGAAAAACCAGCGGCACAAAGCCAGACGCGCCGACGTAACGTCACAGAGGCAGCCATGGCCCGACCAACTGAATCAGTTGTATCCATTCCACAAAAAATAAGCCATTGAGATGTTTGTTGTCCATCTCAAATTAACTGGACATGGTTGTCCTGGATGTCAACAAGAAACAAGGGCAGCGGACGTGCCAGAGTCCCACAGCACATGGGTAAAGCGTCTGAGAACGCAAGACGTATTGACAGAACAGAGCAGAACTTGTGGAGGAAAAAATATGTCTGCCACAAGTACAGTCTCCTGCAATCTCTGTCCGGAGGGACATGTGGAAGAGATTCAGTAACTTAAGATGCAGAAACGGTCTGTACCATGAAACAGAGGAGTAGGGTGCTGGAGGAGACAAACCATATTACCAGTGGCAGGATGGTATCAGTGCGAAATAGACCGATTCACAGGGGCCGCTGTATTAGGGTCAGACCAGGCCCCCAACAATATATCATATAGAACTAGAAGGGAGTGCCTGCTCCACCCCTGTTTGGACTGGATGGAGGACTTAAATAGGGGATCAGTAGCCCACCCCACAGATGGAAGAGATAAATTAAGCACCACAAAGACATGTCTGAGCATGTCCGCTAATGAAGAGCTCTCCTCTGAGGCAAGGCCAGGGAAGGGGTGTGGGAGAAGGTAGCCCGAAGCCAGGGATGGCTCTACACCACTGGCTTCACACAACACAGATAGTCAGCTATCCTCTATGGGAGGCTAGGCAGTGTTAGCCATGGAAAGCAGGGACGCCAACTGTGCTCCATAATCCCACATACCACGTTCCTCTGGCGAGGGCACTGCAGAGAGCGAATGGGAGGAGTGTCCAAGTTAGACAGCATTACTGATGCTGTGTCCAACCCCGAGCAGCACTGAAGCAGTGTTGACAGAAGATAGTGGTGGGTCATCGATCGGCGGCATAGTTGGTGTTGGCTGATCAGGCACAGGTACCAAAAGGTGTGAGCCCCAAAGGACTGTGCACTGATGACAGAAAGGATTTGAGTATTGAATCATAAGGCCTAACTGAAGCGGAGGGAAAACTCGCCAGAATGGATACAGTCAAGGCCCTCGTAACCTCCTTGGAGCCCACAGGCACTCCAGGTGAAAGTGAAGTCCCAAAGATAAGATGAAGAGAATGGTAATATTCTTCCCGACTACGACCGCCGGCGCTCAGACTTACCCTGGACGTCGACAGAGAATGACATCTATGGGAACAGGCCTGAAAGTGGGCCGTGGAGAGAGACGGAGATTGAGAACCATAGGAGGACATGGAATGCTTAGACAGCCGCATAGCCAGGAGCTTCATCTGGCATTCCTTCAGCGCCTTCGGAAAAAGTTGATGGCAGGAGTCACATGAATTGTGGTGTACTCCCAGGCACCACAATTGTTGGACAGGGCCTCGTGGCGTGGCCCTACTCCTCCCGCATGGCGGGTCCCGGACTACCTCGACCCCTGTTCTACGACCAAGAGCGGCACCTTCCACCCTCCACGAGTGCCGCCCCTCCGGGCCGCCCCCAGCTCTCCCCCGACGGAACTCGACCTCATCTCCTCAACTCTCTCGGCTGGCCCGGACCATTTCCCGGACCATCGTCTCCGGCCCAGCCGCCATCTTGGACCCTCCACGACCAGGCCCCGTGGCCTCGGGCCGACCCCAGCCGCAGGCCCAGCAAAGCCCCGACATCGAGGCACCACGATCTGACCAGGGGGTACAGAGACCACTTGGCGAGTCAATGGGGGAAGGAGTTTCGATGGTCCCCCATCCGCCTAGTTTCGATCGCCCACAGCCTCCCTGGGCGCTGGCTCCACCCCCCTGCTGGGTGTCTGGACTCTCACATCCCGGACCCCCCGACCTCCAAGTGCGAGGGTCCGGACATCAAAGAGCACCAGACCTATAACTGGGGCAGCTCCAGAGCAGGAAGGCAGTTGTATCCTGGAGTCGAGAGACACCGAGACAAACTCATCCTTGGAGACCTGCTGGCGCTGCCGCGGCTCATCGTCGTGAACCATCCTTGGAGTCCTGCTGGCGCTGCTGCGGCTCGTCTTCGTGAACCATCCTTGGAGTCCTGCTGGCGCTGCCGCGGCTCGTATTCGTGAACCATCCTTGGAGTCCTGCTGGCGCTGCCGCGGCTCATCTTCGTGAAGCATCCTTGGAGTCCTGCTGGCGCGGCTCATCTTCGTGAACCATCCTTGGAGTCCTGCTGGCGCTGCCGCGGCTTATCTTCGTGAACCATCCTTGGAGTCGTGCTTGCGCTGCCACGGCTCATCTTCGTGAACCATCGTGGGGTCCTGCTGGCGCTGCCGCGGCCCATCCTCTTGAACCATCTTGGGAGTCCTGCTGGCGCTGCCGCGGCCCCTACCGAAGAACCCTCCAGCTCGAGGATTGAGAGCTGTCCGCCAGATATCCCTGTACCAAACCGGTACCAAGACTGTCCCGCTACCCCCTTCCCACAGAGACTAAATTCAAGGGGATCCTCGAATCTCGTTTCTACTGTATCGTACGGTAACCTGCCAAAGAATACTGATAAAAGAGTTAAGAACCTATCTTTGTGTGGTGTCCATCTGTAGGGGGGTGGTTGCTCGTTCGTACGATCTAAGGAGAGGACCCTCGCCAGGAGGCCTCTCCCCCTTACTCGGCCGACCCTCAGGTTTCCAGTCTAACAACAATCAAATAGAGTGAGGGTCTGTGCCGACAAATCCAGACCACAGGAACCACAAGGTTTGAAGCCTGAAGAAATAGGTGGAAAAGTCGCACTGTTCTGTCGACAAGAAGATGCAGTAGGCTACAAAGCGGCAAATGTACTGCTACCGCATCCGTGCGGAAGCGTAGAACAGAAGAAACGGAAATCGGCGCAACACGGGAGGGGCTTATTCGGACTCCGTACAACTCACATCAGGCGGTAGAATTCGCTACGGATTCGCTCAACGCTCTCCACCGATGTGCAGAAGTACTGCTGTGAAACATTTCTGGATCCAGTCTGGCAAAGGTGAGAATTCTAAGGTGCAGAATCTGTGGCTAGATCCTGTTTCTGCCAGATAAGTAGTTACCAAAGGTAAGCAACTTGGTCTTCATCTCTCCCCTGCCGGCATGTCTGTGGGCAGGGAAAGAATTGAAACCTTAGCGTTCAGCAAGCGGGAGCATTTTGACAGCACCCACTTGCTGAAAGTGTAGTCTTTGCTTTTTCTAGGCTGAAGCGGACAGCTCTTGCCAAGCAAAAGAAAACAGTTATGTCTTAGAGGTGGGCACCCTGGGACATAGCAGGAGCCAGCCGTGGGGGGGGGGGGGGGCGGTTCCCAGGGTCATTAATGGCTCCTAGAAGGGGGATGCCCAGCCCCCTCCTTTACTTTTCATGGGCTAGCCCCAGATAGTGTTGCTTTCGTACACAGAGAGTTGCATTTCCAGCAGCTCCCTGCGTGCAAGAATAATGCAGGCAGCCGCAGAAGGCGGGGAGCCGGTTGGGACTGCAGGGGCGTTGGGGCTCCTGCTGTGGTCTATAGCCTGCACACACTTTCCCCGCTGGGACCAGGGGACCCAGAGACATATGGGAAGGCCCAGGGGATGGGGTCCCTGGGGCCAAAATCAGCCTGGGGAGGAGGCTGCACAGCCCCAATTCCAATGTGCCCAGGGACCTGGGGGATGGGGTCCCAAGGCCTGCACGGCCAGTCCTCCCTCATTCAGTTATGGTGGGCCCCGGGGATGGGGTCCCCAGGCCAAAATTGGTTTTGGGAGGGGGGGGCATGCCCCCAACATCCATTAGAATTACAGCAGTCCCCTCCCCCATTTTAGAGGGAGAAATACAGGCAGAAAAAGGGGAAACAATGGGCAAAAAAAAACAAGCAGAAAGGTAAAGCACAGGGCAGAAATACGAGCCGGAAAGGCAAAACAGAGAAAAAGAGGCCAAAACAGAGCACTCAAGAGACAGACATTCTCATACACACCCTCTCACAGACCCACTGAGAAAATCATGCACTCACAGACCCACTTAGACTCATGCACCCCTCACAGACCAACTCAGAGACTAACACACCCACTCACTTACTTACCGATCCACTCAGACACTCACAGACTCGCACACTCTTGAAGGCAAATGCACCTACTCCCAAACCCAGGGAGACATTTATGAAGCCACTCCCAGGCCCACTCAGGCAGTAACACACTCATTCACACACCCATTGCGACACTCACGCACAAAGTTGCATACATACCCACTGAGACACGCATGCACTTAAACTCACACTCACTCAAAGGTTACAGTTCTGAAATAAAATATAAAAACCTGACAAAAACAAAGGTTAAAGGCAAGTTTTGGTAGAAAATAGAATTTAAAAAACAGTATAAATTCACTAAAAAAAACAAAGGTTAAAGGGACGTTAAAGTTAGGCTCAGATTTCACTCCCACAAAACCAGTGAAATTCAGTGGTTCTAGTTACCCGAGTTAACTATAACATATGCCCCCGCAATGCACTATTTATGACATCACATATCACATCACTCATGACATGGTCACTGACAATACTTAGGATATTCACAGAACCAGTCACACCCCCAAATAACATCTCATACACCCACACGATCCCTCACATACCCTTTCACCGACTCATACCAGTACTCACACAACCAATCACTCATCCATAGAGCCACTCACCCACTAACTCACTCATACAGCCACTCATGCACCCCCAATCACTAACCAATACAGCCACTAAAACAACCAGTCATACAGACACTTACTCATACACCTTACAGCAACCCACACACACTTAATCACCCACACAGAAACTCACTCAGCCACTCACTCGCCCATACAGACACTGACATCCACTTGCAAATTAAGCCACCCACCCATCCTCTCACTTCCCATACAGCTGCTCACTGCTCACTCACCCATACAACCACACACAGACATTCACTTTCTAATACAGCCATTCACACCCACTCACCTATACACACACTCAAACAGCTACTCACTCACTCAGAGCCTACCACACACCCACTCCCTCACTCATACAGCCACCGAAATGAAATGAAATGAAATTGGATTTATAAAGCGCATGGCTGCCCGTAAGCGTCCCAGCGTTGCCTGACAAATAATAAAAAGCTCTAAAGGGGATAGGAGTTTTTAAGGATTTTTAGGGAAGAGAAAAAATTTGAGAAGCTTTCGAAATTTGACGAGGGATGGTTCAGTGCGAATGTGTCTCGGGAGGGCATTCCAGTTCTTTGCCGCATTTACAGAAAAGCGGCGGCCTCCCGAGCGGGCTTTTCTAACTCTGGGAACTATGGCCAAATTTTCAAGATCCGATCGAAGGGCACATGGAGGTCTGTGCGGGCGAATCAGGCTCCTTAGTGCCTGGGGGCCTTTGCCTTGGAGAGCTTTATGGACCATACATGATGCTTTGAAAGATATTCACTCGCGTACTGGGAGCCAATGAAGGGCTCTCAGCAATGGGTTTGCGGATGCTCTTCTTGGGGCGCCCATGAGCATCCTGGCAGCAGCGTTTTGTACCCGTTGTAGGGTGTTAAAGGTGGCTTCTGGAGCTGCCAGGAGCAGCGCATTACTGTAGTCCAATCTGGACAAGATCAGTCCCTGGATCAGTAATTTTCTGGATTGGAAGGGTAGCAGTGGGAGGACTTTCCGCACTGTTCGGAGCAAGCCGAAGCATATGCCTGCCACTTTCTGGGCATGCGACCTAAAGGTTAGTTCAGGCTCGAACCATACCCCCAGGCTTTTAATTTTGTCTTTTGGTGGGGGCACCTCACCCATACAGGGCGGCCAAGATGCTTTGGGTAGGGAAGAAAATTGGTGACCCAAGATTAAAATCTCGGTTTTTGCTCCGTTCAATTTGAGCTTAGAGTTAGTCATCCAGGAAAAGATTCCAGAGAGACAGGCCGAGAGGTTGTCTGAGCATCCCACCTTTTGCGTCAGCGAGACGACTAATTGGATGTCCTCTGCGTAAGTGACGCATTTAATCCCGAACGGGGCTACTACCTCCTCCAGTGGGGTCATGTATACATTAAACAGGGTAGGGCTCAGGGATGAGCCCTGGGGGACTCCACACTGGAGGGGAGTAGATTTGGACATAACGCCATTTTCCCAGATCTTAAATGCTCGTTTATCCAGAAAGGATTCCAGACATTTCAGGGCCATTCCTGCAATCCCCAGCCTTGCAAGACGGTGGACTAGTATTTTGTGGTCCACCGTGTCAAATGCAGCGCTTAGGTCCAGGAGGATCAGAACTCCCGATCCCCCTGAATCTAAGATGCACCTTGCCTCCTCAGCCACCACTATAAGGGCTGTGTCAGTGACCTGTCCTGGGCGAAAGCCCGTTTGCGAGCCACTTAACAGGCCATTGCTTTCTAAAAACCCAGAGAGCTGCGGATTAACAATTTTTCAGCGATTTTCCCCAGACCGGGTAGCAGCGAGATCGGGTGAAAGTTGGCTAGGTCAGCCGTGTCAAGGCCCGTTTTTTTTTAGGAGTGTCTTGATTCTAGCTTGCTTCCAACTAGGTAGAACCACCCCTTTGGTGAAGGAGGCGTTTAATAATTCCGTTGCAAGGGGGGTAATGGTATCTGCTACTTGTTTAAGAATGTACATGGGTGTTGGGTCAGATGGAGAGCTGCTCTCACCGCAGAGAGCGTGTTACGGAAGTCATCCATAGAAATGGTTCTAAGGGCATCCAGCCGGGGTGTACTAATCGGGACCGAGAGGGCTTCGTCGCCTGCAATGGGGACAGTCTGTGGGAGGGAGTCAAGTATTCATTGTACTTTGATGTCAAAGTACTCTGCTAGCAGGTCACACCTAGCTTCGGTGCACTCCTGGTTGGTGGTTGGGATGAAGGATTTAAGCAGTTGCTTTACAATTTTGAAGGTCTCCTTAGAGGAGTTGGCAGACGTATTAATTTTATCCTCAAAAAAGGACGCCTGGGTTTTCTGCCGTGCCGCTTTGTAAAGTCTTAGAGCCGCCTGGTAGGAGACTTTACTGTTAGCTGCCCAGTCCTTCCTCCAGATGCGTTCCAACTTTTTGCAGTTTTTCAAGAGATCTCTCAATTCGGTAGTGTACCATGGCGATTTAAAAGTACTACTTTTCTTTGTGATCTTTTTCAAGGGCAGTACTGCATTAAGGGAATTGTTAAGCCAGTTCTGAAAGTTTAAATCTGCTAGCAGGGGATCTGATTCTGCCACAGGGGCCATTTGTTCTAGGGCCTGAGTCCATTCTTCCACTGGTAATTTTGCCCATGCTCTCTGTAGTATCCGAGGGCGGGGAGCATTTCTTTCTTCTATAGAAATTTTCGAGGAGAAGGGGACCATAAAGTGGTCAGACCATGGAAGTGGTAGTGGGGGCTTAACCATAAGTTGATTGTTGTTGGAAAAAATGGGATCCAGCAGATGTCCCTTAGTATGTGTGATTTCTGTGTTTAAGAGTGTTATTTCAAATGCTTTGAGGTCCGTGCTGAGGTCAAAGGCCGCCTTGTCACTGGGATCATCGAAGTGCAAGTTCATGTCTCCCAGGACCAAAAAATTGGGCGACTGGGCTGCCGTCCCTAGTATGGTTTCCAGTAGGGATCCTGCAAACTGTTTTAGGTGACCTGGCGGGCGATAGATGAGGAATCCTGCCATAGAGTTAGTGGGGGAGATTTGGATATGAAAATGGACACTTTCGGTGTCTAGGATGCTACCATCCTCGATTCTGCAGGTATAGGTGTCTTTATAGATTATCGCAAGGCCCCCTCCTTTCCCTTGTACCCTATGCTGGCACTGAATGAAAAAAACGCTTGGAAGGGCGGTGTTGATATAGTCTGAGTTCGAGTGTAACCACGTCTCAGTGAGGAAGAGCAGATCCAGTTTGTTGTCTTCGATTAGTAAACTAATCTCAACTGCATGTTTAGGTAAGGATCTGCAATTCAATAGTGCCATCTCTATATCTCTACAGGCCTCATTATTATTATTGACAGGATTTGGGTCCGGACAGTTTTTGCATCGAGAAAATTGATCGTCGAAGCAGTCCATCTGGGAGCACCACAAGCCTTTCTTGTCCTGTAGTAGCAAGAGTTCTTACCTGGAGTAGGTTAAATGCCGCATATTGTCGGCCGGCATAGTGGCTGGCCCTAGGTCCGGTCGGGCCCGGACGGGCTTGCCTCTGGCGCGCCTCCGGCGCGCCATCGGCGCGCCCGCCCGCTGCGCGGACGGGAAGTGGCTTTCATTTTGTAGGGCTCGGGCCGTAATTCGCCCGAGCCCTAAAGCGCCAACCCTGCCTTTACCCCCAAGATGGCGGCCCAAATCGTCGCCCCCGGGAAGGCTGTGTGTGAGCGTCAAGAGCCCCAATATCGGCCCTCGGTGTGCTCAGGGTTTGTTGTGTCTCGAGCCCCCAGCAAATACATGTGGGTGAGTGCCACAATCAAATTACAACAATTAGCAGTTTTAAAAGCAAGGTTCTGTGCAAAACACGAGTGCAATTAAAATAACAGTTTTTTACGAAGGCTAACTCCCGGCTTCCGCCTCAGGAGCGTTCTATTAGGAGCAGGTATCACCCATACAGCTACTCACATGCACAGCCATACAGCCACTCACCCACCCACTCACACAGCTCACATGTTAGAAATAGTATGACTAATTACTAGCACAGGAAGACTAGTAAATTACGTATGATGTAGCCTAGAATATGCCCTTAAGTCTCAGAAAAGTTTATGAAACACACTCAAGGGATGATGTCTTCAGTGACATTATTTGAGATGTCATCAGTGATATCACTGACCAGGTCATGAGGGCAATTTGTTGTCGATGAGGGGTCCCTCACAGACTCCTCAGTAAGTTCAATGGGGTCAGGCTACCTTTACTCTGACACATTCCATCACTTTTGAATTTTAATTTCTGCACTGGGTACCAAGTCCTGATGAACAAAATGGAGGCCAGCCAATCACAGCATGCTGTTAGCGCGTGGATACGGGAATCCAGAGATTCGCGCCCCTATAGATACAAATTTGTTTTTTGTGTAATATCTCTAAAACTACTGAACTGTTTCACACAAATAACATAATTCATGATTTCTGGACCAAGAACTAGCTTTCTATCAAATTTGATGTAGTTCCATCTAGTAGATCAGGCTGTAGTAGTGTTCAAAATCACTATTGGAAATTTTAAGGGGAAAATGTGTTTTGAGGAAAACCCCCCCCAACCTTTGTTGTTCGGCCCCCGCTTGACTAATCACCCCAGAACTTTTCAGAAAGCATCCGAAGTGAGTGGTGTACTAGTTTTTACAATTCATTTAAGATTTGTCAAACTGTGCCAAAGCTATTAGCAAAACAAACTTTTTCTATGGAAACTAGGTCCTAACTAGAACTATCTACTGGCACCCGCAAATCGGATATATATTTATTATAGATATAACTGACACACATACATGTGTAACACTAATACCCTACTTTTATGGTTATCTGTAAGCCATCATTTTTATTATAAAATACATAGTTGAAATGTTTTTATTTTCATGAAAGTTATTGTATTTAAGTTATACAAATATATTTTTGTGATTCAAAAAGTAGGGCGCTACCTCCCTAAATGTCTATGTTATTTTAACTTGGTATCGCATGCGAATTACCCAAGTGGGGTACCTCAGTGCTAAGGAAAAACCGAACAGCAGGACTGAAGGGCAGAATTAAAATAAGAACGTTTTTAATCATTTCTTAAATTTGGTATAATCAAAGCAAGTGCAAATATTAAAAAGGTAGAGTATTTTAGACCCATCTCCCTCCTACCATATTTGGCCAAGATCATGGAAGCTCATGTGAACACCATCCTAACTGACCACCTGGTGTCTAACAGTATCCTGGACGACTCCCAAAATGGCTTCCGGGCTAATCACAGCACGGAGTCAGCCCTCCTGGCCGTCTCGGAACATCTTAGAGCCGCACAAAATCTAGGAAACACTTCGGCCCTGGTCCTACTGGATTTGAGTGCGGCGTTTGACACGGTCTCTCACGAGATGCTCCTCAAGCGGCTCGGGGAGATCGGGGTCAAAGACGGGGCCCTGGTTTGGTTCGCTGCTTTTCTCTCTGACCGCTCCTTCCTGATCCATGCCCCACCACACTCATCCAGCAGAATCCCTCTGGTATGCGGCGTCCCTCAGGGATCTGCCCTTAGCCCCACTTTATTCAACGTGTACGTCCGCCCACTGGCCCTTCTGACCAAGGAACGAAAAATCAAAATGATATCTTACGCGGACGACACGCAACTTATTTTCACTTTTCCCAAGGATACCTCGCCTGACCAGACTAAACTACAGGAAGACATCTTGGCCATCTCTAACTGGATGGCGGAGAATTATCTCCAGCTCAACTCCTCCAAAACGGAGCTACTTTGGCTTGGAGGTGACTCTCAAAAGTGGGACCATCAGTGGTGGCCCCCTTCGATGGGCCTCCCACCAATTCCTAAAGAGGCCGTCAAGAACCTGGGCGTCCTAATGGATAGGTCTTTGTCCTTTGAGCTACATGCTAAGAAGGTCGCAGGCACCTGTTTTGGGCGCCTACGCTGTATTAAACCTATCCTGGGCTTTTTTGAGCCATCCACCCGCCAAGTTATAGTCCAGTCCCTGGTTCTCTCCCACCTTGACTATTGCAACAGTCTCCTGTTGGGGGCCAATAAGTCAGTGGTCAATAGACTTCAGAGAGCTCAGAACGCCGCGCCTCGAATCCTTTTTGCCCTCCCCAAACACTGCCACCTTTTCCACCTTCTTCACCGGCTTCACTGGCTACCGGTGAAACAGAGAATCGAATTTAAGACCCTCTGCCTCACCCACAAAATTCTACATGGCCAGGGCCCCCATATACTACAGGATCTTTGCACACCATATGTCCCCACCCGAACCCTACGCTCTGCTGATCTTCATCTTGTCCGGATCATCAGAGTTCGAAAAAGCAGAGCAGGTGGTCGCTCCTTCAGGTCCCTCTCGCCCATGCCCTCTGGAATTCTATTCCCATCGAGGCACGCGCCACGCAAAACCACTGGCACTTCCGGAAATGCATCAAGACCTGGCTGTTCGCTTCTTCTCTGGGGTCCAATTCTTAGGCCGCTCTGCTGTACTCCATCGTTCTTTCTGTCTGGTTGTCTGCAAGCGCTGGGACGCCCCGTTGCTGGGACAGCCATGCGCTATACAAGCCCATTTAACGTAACATAACATATTCCAGTAGGTAGGAGGCAAGTAAGAAAAAGATCTGCTTCCACATCTTAAACGTTAAATGTGGGGAATTGGAAGTAGCTCTTTACTCTTTGATCGCAGATTCCTAACAGAGAGGTAGCGTTTAAGCTTCTGGTGTAGGTATATTGGTGCTTTCACCACTAAAGCGCTATGGGTAAGGCAGCAGATCTTAAATATAATTCCCTTTCTGACTGGAAGTCAGAGTAATGTTCTTAGAAGTAGATTTGATGCAGATCTAAAAGGAAGGTTACAAATAGGCTGTGCAGCAGTGTTCTGCACGCCTTGTAGCTTAGAGAGTAATGTCTCATTTGCAGAAGCCAAAGAGCATTACCATAATAGAACCTTCGGACAACAAGAGCTTCTAGTACGAGTTACTTACCTTCTGTAACAATGTATCTGGTAGAGATGATTCTAGCTGCAGAATCCTTAACATAGAATTATTCCCAGGTGCGAGACTGGATCTGGAAAATTTTTGCCACAGCATCCCTGCGCGCAGAGGGGTTGGCATCACGCAACTATGCCCAGTCGTTGTCCGCTTACGTGATGTCAGCAAGGTCACATAAGTCCTACCCCAGCGCACCTACGCCAGTTTTCTTCGGAGAAATTTTCCGGGCCACAACGCGGAACCATCAGACAAAACAGTGAGAGTATAGGAACAGGGTGCGAAAGAACAGAAAGTGGAAAAAGGAATGGTGAGGAACACACCATAAAGTGCAGTGCAAGGCAATGCAGTACCCAAAGGCATGGAAAGAAGAAAAAACAAAGCCCAGCCCTGAGCAGCAACCCTTCCAGTATGGAGACAGCCCCCTGGAGACAAAGAACACATGTAAAAATGTCATGATAACCAGTAGCAGCGCTACAACCCCAACCAATAGCAATGAAGGGGAACCAGTCCGGGACAAACCAGGAACAACAAAACTACAAGACAGCCCCATCAGAGTGTGACAACCCCCAAGGAACAAGGGGTAGAGGCACAGCCAAAAGATCCCAACCTAGAGGATAGTAGAAGCCCCAGAACCCTAGTAATAAAGGGGGAGGCGAGTGCAGAAGACCAAGCCAAAGGTCCTCGCAGAACAGGGAGGAAGGGCGGGCCGTGACTGAATCTGCGGCTAGAATCGTCTCTACCAGATACATCGTTACTGAAAGTAAGTAACTCATACATCTGATAGAGACTACTAGCCGCACAAGGAGGATCTGCGAGAGGACCTCTCCAGCCTGGAGATAACAGAAGGTCCCAAGGGGCGAGGTCCAAGGACAGGACAAGGAGCCCTGTCCCCTCCAGGCAAGGAGAACCCCTACAATCAGAAGACCACCCACCCCAAAGGGGATGCGGAAAAAACAAGAGTAGAAGTAGCCCATCCTCACTCAGCAGAGGAAACAAGGGCAAGGCGAAAGGAGGCCAAAGAATCCCACGCCCATACAAAGCAACAGACCCTTCGCCCAAGGCCAAGGCAAGGAAGAGGAGCTCCTAGAAAGAAGATCAACCTAAAGACTCCAAGGACAAGAGGCAGAACCAAGGCAAGCCCCCCCACCGGGAACACACCCAGTGAAGGGGGTGGGGGGCAGGAGGGGTGGCAGCCGAGCCTATCACAGCCAGAAGACAATAGACCAAACAGAACAGCGTCGTCAGCAATAAAGCAGGCGGAAGCAGAAAGGGTAGCCAGAGGTCACCCAGGAAGAACCTCCCAATGCTCCGCAGGGACAGACTGCGCCCGAAAGGGGGAGGAACTTGAGAACCATCATAGACCTCAGGGAGGAGAGGTAGAACTGAGTGCAGGGTCCAGCAGAAGAAGAGGGAAAGGCAAGAATGGCTGACCCACTAAAAACAATAGGTCGGAGGAGGAGCTTCGCGGGCAAGCAAGATGGCCGCGTGAGCTCTGAGCTCCGGAGACCCTCCGCATAAATCCTGTCTGAAATCCTGGTCCACGACGGTGGACTCTTGTTGGTGAACGGTTGCGGAGACGGGTCCCGCTGTCCGATTTAAAATCCGACACTCCTGGACGGAGTTACGTCGTGCTGAAGATCCGTGCCAGGGACGGGCTATTGTCTCTGTGGTGGCTGGTGACGACGACACCGCAACGCATGATCGAAATGCTATGTGAGTGACTGCTACGCTGGCCCTACGGAGCACGCGGAGTTGCGGAGTGAACGGTCGCTGAGAAAATATCGGTGGCCGCTTTACTTTGTGATTGCTTTGCCCAGCTGGAGTGGCTTTGGTGTACCACCCTTTGTTCAGCTCCCCAACTCCATCATGGCGGGCAGGGGCGAGCCAGACAGGACGGCGAATCGAGTTAGTAGGAAGACTACTCTTTCCCAGTCTAATAAGATTGATCGCTATGCCCAGCAAAGGACTTCACCGAGTGCGACTACCCGGCCGAAGGACTCTCATCGGGAGGGTTCGCCAGACACATCAGACCCTACACTTCGGGACGTTATGAGCGCCATAGCTGGCATCAAGACGGAGATGCACAAGCAGCATGAGGTCCTGACGCACAAAGTTGACACTCCTGCGATCAAACTTAATCTGATTAGAGCTGACCTGGGCAAGACCAACAACAGGGTCAAAACGTTGGACATTAAAACTGCGAGCCTCACAACTGATGTCTCGGACCTGCAGACGGAGGTCCGGGACTTGAGGTCGGCCAACGAACTCTTCTCGAGGCGACTGGAGGACTTTGAGGGACGTGCCAGGCGACAGAACGTCCGCATCACCGGAGTACCGGAGGGGGCAGAGGAATCGGCCACTGATCTGTTCGTGGAGGACTTGGTGCAAACTCATCTGGCCCCGGCGGGCCTCAGTCGCTTCTTCTAAGTGGAGCGGGCCCACAGATTGCCCGGGGGGTGCCCCAAACTGGGTGCCACGCCGAGACCCATTATAGCACGGCTGTTCAACTTCAGAGATCGGGACGTTATCCGGCAGGCCTCGAGGCGGAACGGGCCCCTAAAATTTCAGAATGCGGACATCAACTTTTACCCGGACTTCACTCGGGCTGTTCAGCGACAGCGCCAAAGTTTCACGGGAGTGAAGAGGCGTCTTAGAGACCTTGGGATGAAGTACTCAATGATGTTCCCCGCGAAATTACGCATTGAACACGATGGCCGTGCTCTGTTTTTTGATCTGCCTGAAGCGGTGAGCGACTGGCTGGACACTTTGCCGCACAGACACGATGGATGGGAGGAACATTCGGAGGGCGCATCGGGAGGCCCTGAGCAACAGGAATAGAACTCACTTCATGACTTTGTCGGACGGTGGCCCTGTTGACGACAACCAATGCTATATTGCTGCACTTTACAATGTATATCCTTCTTTTCGTTATGGAGGGTGGGGGGGGCCTGTGAGATCTCCTTTCTCCTCTAGGGTCCTTTTTGTAGTGTAGTTAATGGGGCGACAGGCACACTGCTGGTTGGGGGGGCTTTTTAGTCTGATGCAGGGGTGCAGGGTGGGGGGAGGTTTGCTTGTTGGTGTGTTCTCTGTTCCTTCTTTTTCTTTCTCTTTTTCAAGGCAATTCAAAGACTGTGATATTCTTGTTTGTGTAACTAGGTGGCCGGCCCGGGGCGGAAAGGGCCCACGATTTGACGATGGGGGGTAGGAAACTAAAAGTGCTGTGTTGGAATGTTAATGGTTTGGGTGACCGTATTAAGAGAAGGGTGGTTTTACAATTGTTCAAGAGAAATATGCCTGATGTTATTCTGTTACAAGAGACACACTTGGTGGGAAATACGTGCCAGGAGCTCAACAGGAAGGGATTCAAGATGGAGGCTCACTCAGGGTTCTCCTCGGGATCCCGGGGGGCGGGGATTATGGTGCGTGCGTCTCTCCCCCTTGAGATTAACTCTAGCGTTGTTGATGAGAGAGGGCGGTACGTTGCTGTCTCGGGGAGATGGGAGGGACGGTCCCTGGTTCTGGTTTCGGTTAACGTCCCCCCTGGGTTACAAAACAACACGTTTCAAGACCTTGGAGGCGCCATCTTGGGTCTACCCGAGGGGCTACTTATTGTGGGGGGCGACTTCAATTCGGTCTGCTCGGGGACCTTAGACAGACATCCATCCAGAGATCTCCGGAGTTCGCAATCCTGGCTACCCGATTTTCTGGACACCATGGGACTGATTGACTGCTGGAGGCTTAGGCATCCTACCCAGCGTCAATACTCGTTCCACTCGGGGGCACACAGTAGTCTTTCTAGAATCGACTAAATACAGACTCTGGCGGCCCACGAGTCCGCAGTCTCTGAGGCCCGATTGCTGGCGAGGGGTATTTCGGACCATTCCCCGATCTGGGTGTCCTTCAACTTTGACATTGAGGCAACCGACCGAATGGTCGCGATCAACCCATGGTACTTCCACAACCCAAAGACTCGTGGACTCTTGGCCAAGGCTATTGAGCTCTACTTTTCTGAGAATGCGGGGTCGGTTGCATCTGCTGTCACCCTATGGGATCAATACCAAAAACAGGGTCTGGGCTCACTGGCAATAAGGACAAGCCTCACCAGAACTAACTATAAACCAAAAGCAGTACCAATATTGCCACACTACTTGGGTTGTGGATCACGGGTGATCGCTCGAATCACTGACTGAAACAGTAATTCTCAGGGAATCTTTTTCCGGAATGAATCAAATGAGTTTTATTTTTTACTTAACATATATATCAAATCAATGTGCACTTTTTTTCATTTCAATACAAACGACATTTGTTTAGTTCCACATAATAAATCACAAAGAACATGAATTCAACAAAAAACAAAAGGCAATGATGTTTTCACAACAAACTCTCGACTTGCATTCAACATTCATACAAAACAACACATAGTATCTACATACATATAACCATCCTATACAAATATTTACAATATCACAATTTTGGAAAACAAAACATTGGAAATCCGCAAATAAACAGTATTGGTATGTTTGAGAGTTAATCAAGAGTTCCTAATGCTGGGTAGAAGAAGTCTACGCGTTTCGATGACCCCTTGTTGTGGGGAAATCTCATCAGGACCATGTGCCTGTAAATGGAGAACGAGATTGGGTCAACTGAGTGGACAAAACCATGCCTCTCAACGCTACAGTGGGGTGTGGGAAAAAACGAATCCTACCTCTCAGTTGCTGGGTTCTCTTTTGTGGTTATAACTGTAAACAAAAATAGAGTCTCTTTTAGCCTCTAGTTCAAAAAAAGCGCTCACACTTTCTTGAATGACACATTCGCTCGTGAATACTCACATAATTTTACGCATGCCGCGGTTGAACAATAATCTGGTGTAACAAATTCGGGTGGAAGTGAAGATCTAAAAGAATAGAAGGACTTGTCAGGGGACTATTGAAAGACTGGTGTCAGTAGCCGTTGTGGTTGAAAGGTACGACTTACTTTTGTATTAGCGCGGAGGGCAGTCGGGTGTTGTTACCCGCATGGAACAATGTAACGGCTTACTCTGGTATCCTGAAAGGGAAAGGAAGCTGGTGTCAGATATCCAGTTAACTTGCGAAGATCGCTCCTCTTGCGATGCTAATCTACCACGATGTTTCGGTTTACCTGTTTAGTTAGAGTCAGCTGAGTCAATCGGGGGGTCCACGCTCTTCGGTCTCTGTCAGTAAATGCAGCTACCGGCACCATCCAGTCGGTATTCCTGATCTCGTGTGTTCTAGTTTTACTCACTTCCTGGTTCACAAGGATTGTGGGGATTGTAGTTTGGTTGTCCGTTGTCTTAGAAACGGATTGCGTTTCTGTTGAATTGGGTCATGTGCAGCCGGGCTCACGGTCTGTGCGGGAGACAGCAACCCGAATGACTATGTTTTCATATTCATTGACATCTTGAGTAGTTTACAAGCGATAAAGTTCGGAGAGTTCATTGAGGCCATTTGTCGCTGTGTTAAATTTGACTATAAGCATGGCTTCATTGCGTGACAGTTTCTCTTCAATGTCACCACCTCTGGGGTCTTTCTCAATTTTCGCGATCACTGTCCATTTTAAATCATCTAGGGTGTGTTTGTTATTCATCCAATGATTGACCAGTGGGGCAGTTATCACATTCTTTTTTATTCGTGATTTATGTTGGGTAATACGGCATCTTACCTCCTGACTTGTTTTGCCGATGTAAAGCTTGTCGCAAGGGCATTCGATGGCATATATGACGTACCTCGATTTACAATTAGTAAATTTCTCGTGTTTCCAGAACATCTGTTTATGTTGGAACAGATCTCCTTCTTCTGTGCTTGCACAACAAATACAAGAACCGCACTTGTGATGACCTCGAATCGGTGGTAATCCTAGCATGGTGCCAATTGTTGGTATGTTCTGTTTTATTGCTGCTCGAACTACATGATTAGCAACGCTTTGGTCCTTTTTAAAGGCAAATAATGGCTTCTCTTTTAGTGTCTCGTCAACATTTTCCACTAGATGCCAGTTTTGTAAGATAGTTTTTTTTTAAAAATTTGAGTTTGGGCAAAATGTGGAGACACATACAATCCTGTTTAGAGTCGGTTTAGCCTTATTTACTAGTAGTGTGTCTCGAGGGATCCACCATACTCTCTTCATTGTCCTTCTCAGTAGTTTTATGGGGTAGCCTCTTAGTGCTAAATTGTCAGTCAAGTTCGCAGCATGGAACATATATTCGTCTTTGAAATGGCAGTTTCTCTTGATCCGCAAGTACTGTCCGAATGGAAGATTTTCTCTCAAATTGCGCGGGTGATTGCTATTAAAATGCAAAGCCTTGTTTCTGTCCGTCAGTTTTTTATACAGTGTCGTGACCAAGCCTTCATCAGTAGGGTATACCTCGACATCGAGGAATGCCATTTTCACTTTAGAGAAGTTGATGCTGAACTTAATTTCCTCTGTTCTTGAATTGAGCCACTCATGAAATTCCTTTAGGTCTTCTACAGTCCCTCTCCAAGTCAAAAAGACGTCGTCGATATATCGACTCCAACTCGTAATTTTTTCAATGAATGGATTTGACTGATAAACAAATTTCTCTTCGTATAATGACATAAATAGTATAGCTAATTCTGGGGCGAAAGGGCACCCCATGGCTACACCGCTTGTCTGATAGAAAAATTCTCCGTTGAAGTTAAAATAGTTTTTCTTTAATGCCAATGTTGCTAATTGCATAATGAACTCTGTTGGTACTCTGGTAGGTTTGGGTCGTTGGTCTAGGTAAAACTGTATTGCATCCAGACCGTCATTCTGCGGGATCTGGGTATACAGTGAGCATACATCCATTGTTACTAGGAAGTCTTCGTTTTGTTCAAATGGAATGGTGGAAAGTTTGTTAATAAAGTCAGTCGTATCTCGAAGAAATGATTTCACTTCTGTCATAAAAGGTTTCAAGAAAAAATCTACAAACTTGGACACTGGTTCAAATAGTGACTCACATCCGGAAACAATTGGTCTTCCGGGGGGATTTTTTTCGTCTTTGTGAATTTTTGGTAGGACGTAAAATAAGGGTATTCGTGGAGTATTACATTTGAGATATTCAAACTCTTTCTTTCCAATTATTCCCTCAGCCAAGCCTTCAGCCTTCAGGCTTGGCTGAGGGAATAATTGGAAAGAAAGAGTTTGAATATCTCAAATGTAATACTCCACGAATACCCTTATTTTACGTCCTACCAAAAATTCACAAAGACGAAAAAAATCCCCCCGGAAGACCAATTGTTTCCGGATGTGAGTCACTATTTGAACCAGTGTCCAAGTTTGTAGATTTTTTCTTGAAACCTTTTATGACAGAAGTGAAATCATTTCTTCGAGATACGACTGACTTTATTAACAAACTTTCCACCATTCCATTTGAACAAAACGAAGACTTCCTAGTAACAATGGATGTATGCTCACTGTATACCCAGATCCCGCAGAATGACGGTCTGGATGCAATACAGTTTTACCTAGACCAACGACCCAAACCTACCAGAGTACCAACAGAGTTCATTATGCAATTAGCAACATTGGCATTAAAGAAAAACTATTTTAACTTCAACGGAGAATTTTTCTATCAGACAAGCGGTGTAGCCATGGGGTGCCCTTTCGCCCCAGAATTAGCTATACTATTTATGTCATTATACGAAGAGAAATTTGTTTATCAGTCAAATCCATTCATTGAAAAAATTACGAGTTGGAGTCGATATATCGACGACGTCTTTTTGACTTGGAGAGGGACTGTAGAAGACCTAAAGGAATTTCATGAGTGGCTCAATTCAAGAACAGAGGAAATTAAGTTCAGCATCAACTTCTCTAAAGTGAAAATGGCATTCCTCGATGTCGAGGTATACCCTACTGATGAAAGCTTGGTCACGACACTGTATAAAAAACTGACGGACAGAAACAAGGCTTTGCATTTTAATAGCAATCACCCGCGCAATTTGAGAGAAAATCTTCCATTCGGACAGTACTTGCGGATCAAGAGAAACTGCCATTTCAAAGACGAATATATGTTCCATGCTGCGAACTTGACTGACAATTTAGCACTAAGAGGCTACCCCATAAAACTACTGAGAAGGACAATGAAGAGAGTATGGTGGATCCCTCGAGACACACTACTAGTAAATAAGGCTAAACCGACTCTAAACAGGATTGTATGTGTCTCCACATTTTGCCCAAACTCAAATTTTTAAAAAAAAACTATCTTACAAAACTGGCATCTAGTGGAAAATGTTGACGAGACACTAAAAGAGAAGCCATTATTTGCCTTTAAAAAGGACCAAAGCGTTGCTAATCATGTAGTTCGAGCAGCAATAAAACAGAACATACCAACAATTGGCACCATGCTAGGATTACCACCGATTCGAGGTCATCACAAGTGCGGTTCTTGTATTTGTTGTGCAAGCACAGAAGAAGGAGATCTGTTCCAACATAAACAGATGTTCTGGAAACACGAGAAATTTACTAATTGTAAATCGAGGTACGTCATATATGCCATCGAATGCCCTTGCGACAAGCTTTACATCGGCAAAACAAGTCAGGAGGTAAGATGCCGTATTACCCAACATAAATCACGAATAAAAAAGAATGTGATAACTGCCCCACTGGTCAATCATTGGATGAATAACAAACACACCCTAGATGATTTAAAATGGACAGTGATCGCGAAAATTGAGAAAGACCCCAGAGGTGGTGACATTGAAGAGAAACTGTCACGCAATGAAGCCATGCTTATAGTCAAATTTAACACAGCGACAAATGGCCTCAATGAACTCTCCGAACTTTATCGCTTGTAAACTACTCAAGATGTCAATGAATATGAAAACATAGTCATTCGGGTTGCTGTCTCCCGCACAGACCGTGAGCCCGGCTGCACATGACCCAATTCAACAGAAACGCAATCCGTTTCTAAGACAACGGACAACCAAACTACAATCCCCACAATCCTTGTGAACCAGGAAGTGAGTAAAACTAGAACACACGAGATCAGGAATACCGACTGGATGGTGCCGGTAGCTGCATTTACTGACAGAGACCGAAGAGCGTGGACCCCCCGATTGACTCAGCTGACTCTAACTAAACAGGTAAACCGAAACATCGTGGTAGATTAGCATCGCAAGAGGAGCGATCTTCGCAAGTTAACTGGATATCTGACACCAGCTTCCTTTCCCTTTCAGGATACCAGAGTAAGCCGTTACATTGTTCCATGCGGGTAACAACACCCGACTGCCCTCCGCGCTAATACAAAAGTAAGTCGTACCTTTCAACCACAACGGCTACTGACACCAGTCTTTCAATAGTCCCCTGACAAGTCCTTCTATTCTTTTAGATCTTCACTTCCACCCGAATTTGTTACACCAGATTATTGTTCAACCGCGGCATGCGTAAAATTATGTGAGTATTCACGAGCGAATGTGTCATTCAAGAAAGTGTGAGCGCTTTTTTTGAACTAGAGGCTAAAAGAGACTCTATTTTTGTTTACAGTTATAACCACAAAAGAGAACCCAGCAACTGAGAGGTAGGATTAGTTTTTTCCCACACCCCACTGTAGCGTTGAGAGGCATGGTTTTGTCCACTCAGTTGACCCAATCTCGTTCTCCATTTACAGGCACATGGTCCTGATGAGATTTCCCCACAACAAGGGGTCATCGAAACGCGTAGACTTCTTCTACCCAGCATTAGGAACTCTTGATTAACTCTCAAACATACCAATACTGTTTATTTGCGGATTTCCAATGTTTTGTTTTCCAAAATTGTGATATTGTAAATATTTGTATAGGATGGTTATATGTATGTAGATACTATGTGTTGTTTTGTATGAATGTTGAATGCAAGTCGAGAGTTTGTTGTGAAAACATCATTGCCTTTTGTTTTTTGTTGAATTCATGTTCTTTGTGATTTATTATGTGGAACTAAACAAATGTCGTTTGTATTGAAATGAAAAAAAGTGCACATTGATTTGATATATATGTTAAGTAAAAAATAAAACTCATTTGATTCATTCCGGAAAAAGATTCCCTGAGAATTACTGTTTCAGTCAGTGATTCGAGCGATCACCCGTGATCCACAACCCAAGTAGTGTGGCAATATTGGTACTGCTTTTGGTTTATAGTCACCCTATGGGAAGCATTCAAGACGGTCTTAAGGGGAGAGGCGTTCTCCCTTATTGCAGACGTTCGGAGACGTAGAGATGCGGATGTGGTGCGTATCGAAGCTGAGATTAAAGATCTTGATTCCCGACTGGAGGTCGGCCCGACACCGGAGCTACTCCATGCTCTCTCACTTAAACAGTCAGAATACCGAGCTACTGTTACTGACGCTGCTAAGGTCATGGGTAGAGAACAACAGGGTAGGATCTATGATGTCGGGGATAAGGCGGTCAAGCTCATAGCTTGGCTGGACAAAAAAGAAAGAGCCAGTTGGGTGGTCCCAGAAATGTTGGGGGAGGACGGCTTGACTGTCACTGATCCGAAGGCCATAGTCGAGACGTTCGCAGACTACTTTGAGGCCATTTACACCTCGGTTACTGACCAGTCCGAGACCGATTCTGGGGAGCTTTTGGCGGAGGTGAACCTCCCGTGTCTGTGGGAGGAAGACCGGGATGACCTGGATAGGGAAATTTCCGCAGACGAGATAGCCCTCGCCACTCGCTGCCTTAGGTCCGGCAAGGCACCCGGCCCCAATGGTATACCAGTGGAAATTTATAAGATTAAACCCGATGTCATCTCCCCGGCCCTGCGGAACATGTTTCTGGAGGCGCGGGAGAAGGGCATGCTTCCCCACGACCAGAGACTGGCCACCATTGTGGTCATTCATAAGGAAGGGAAACCCAGAGATCTGTGCGGGTCGTATCGTCCCATTTCTCTGTTGAATGCGGAGCCTAAGATCCTGGCTAAATTGCTGGCCAACCGTTTGATTGGCGCGATTGGCGACTTAGTGCACCCGGACCAGTCGGGCTTTATTCCACACCGCAACACTGCCCTTAACTTGCGGAGACTCCATGGAGCCCTTGCTAGGGCCCACATGCTCAGGGAACCAGCCGTCCTGGCGTCCCTGGATGCCGTGATGGCGTTTGACTCCCTTGAATGGAACTACCTGTGGGCAGTGTTAGCGAAGTTCGGCTTTGGTTCGGAATTCGTTGGGTGGGTTAAGCTTTTATATGCCGGCCCGCTGGCCAACGTAACGGTCAATGGTCGTGTCTCCGCGTCCTTTGTTCTCCACAGAGGCACCAGGCAGGGTTGCCCCCTGTCACCCCTGTTATTTGCATTGGCACTTGAACCGTTGGCCGCGTGGCTACGGCACCACCCAGACATAAACGGGATACGGTGGTCCCCTGGATTCGAAGACCGAGTGTCGTTATACGCTGATGACATTTTGTTGTATCTCACCTCTCCTTGCAAGTCGCTTATTGTGGTGTGTGATGTGCTTCGTCTCTTTGGCCGGCACTCTGGCCTGGTTATTAACTGGTCGAAGTCACACCTGTACGTGCTGAGAGGAGGGACACCTCGACTTCCAAGGGGCTGTGGCATACAGGTCGCGAGGCAGGGTTGAAATACTTGGGGATTTATATTTCATCGGACCCCAAGTTGCGCTATATGAATAACTTGCTTCCCCCTCTCGTCCGTCTCCGACGTGACGTAGAGGGCTGGCGTAAACTCCCGCTCTCCCTCCCTGGACGAGCGGCATTGTTTAAAATGATGTCCTTGCCCAGATTCCTGTACGCCCTACAAAATACCCAAGACCCGGTTCCAGCCAGTTATTTTAGGGAGATCGAGGGCTTGCAACGTGCCCTGCTCTGGGATGGTAGGCCACGCATAGCTATTACGAAGCTTACGCTCCCGTGGTATGACTGAGGTATTGCATTGCCTGACATCAGGAGATATTATTGGGCATCCCAGTTGGCGGCCCTTAATCACGGTCTCTACTGTCCAGCAGAAAGCCCAGGCTATGCCATGGATCGGTGGCTCCTGGATGATGGGAAGTATCACAGGGCGTTGTACTCGAGATCTCTGGATGGTCGAATGTCGGGGCCAACGAAGACAGCGGTGCACATATGGAGGGCGATCACGAAGTCACAGGGGTGGAAGGATAGACTCACGATGGCAACCCATCTCTATGACTCTGAAATACTGGGTAAACTGTGGCACACTAAGGGATTCGACAAGTGGGACATGATAGGTATCTCCAAGGTGGAAGATATGATTGTGAGAGGGGAGATAAAATCATTTGCTTTATTACAGACGGAGTTCCAGCTGGGCGGAACGGAATATTTCCGGTACGCCCAGCTCCGTCATGCACTACTGGCAGTTATGCCGGAGGGTGAGAAGATCCCTGAATACTCCCCCTTGGAAGATAGGGTGCTGGACGGCCATATGCCTGATAGCGCTATTTCCCTAATTTATAAAAAACTGATCAATGTACGTACTGACCTCCTTCTGGGGGTGAGAGACCAGTGGGTGCAGGATGGGATAGAGCTCGATGACAAAGACTGGCAATGTGCGGTGTCCTCC
This sequence comes from Lissotriton vulgaris, assembly GCF_964263255.1. Taxonomy (NCBI): domain Eukaryota; kingdom Metazoa; phylum Chordata; class Amphibia; order Caudata; family Salamandridae; genus Lissotriton; species Lissotriton vulgaris. The sequence goes on from NC_141699.1 coordinate 734,242,050, forward strand.
CCCAAGGAAGTTGCTATCCCTGCTAGGCTGCGGTTGATACAATTAAAAATTTTCCATAGAGTTTACGTCACGGGTCCCAGATTGGTTCACATGGGTCATTCAGTGGATGGACTTTGTAGGTGTGGATGTGGCGCCATAGCCACCTTCATGCACATTATCTGGGAGTGTAGTGCAATAGCCTCCTACTGGAGGCGGTTGCACATGATCATGAGTGAGGTGACCGGGGTGGATGTTCAGGCGGAGGCGCGGCGCTGCCTCCTGAATGTCTGGGGCCCTACCGATTACAACAATGCGCAGACCCAATGGGCTACCCTGGAAAATATGGTGGCGAAACGGGACATAGCACAGCTGTGGGGCGCCGCAACAGCCCCAAAGGTGGTACAGTGGAAGGCCAACATGGATTAGTGTATGTTCCGAGAGAAGTCGGTGTACGTGGCATGGGGCAAACCCAAAACATGGCAGAAGATATGGGGGGCCTGGAATGAGTATAGGGGTGACATCTGCATACCACCCGACACCGCCCCACTGGAGGAACGTTTGACCCCATAACCTATAACCCCAACACGTTTAGAATTGCATAGCCATCCTGTGTTCCCCCTCCCCCTATGGTCCTACACACGAGTACTGTTTTTGTTTATTACTGTGGTTACTGGGCCTAGCCGAATCCGGGCTCGGGCTCTGCTGCACAACTGTTTAATTGCCTTGTTCCTTAGCGCTAGTTCTGGTGCTTTCTTTCTTATTCTTGTTACTCTTTAAAAAACAAAAATTCAACCTTGATATGTACTGGTAACTTGCTCCTTGTACACTGGCCTTCTGGTTAATGATCTGCTGCCTAGCCTCCGGGATGTACGGCTAAATAGCTGTGTGCACTGATTTGGAAATAAAGGTTTTAAAAAATGTTTTAAAAAAAAAACAATAGGTCGGCACCAGCAAGCACAGCCAGAGGCAGAGAACACCACAGGACAATGCACCCAGGGCAAGCCAGACACCAGCCGAAGACAGAAAGCAGGAAGGCGAAGAAGAGCCCGGACACACCCCAGGAAGGAGTCCGCTCACACTAGTCAAAAAGAAGCAGAACCATACAGAGCCATGACGTCAGGCCGCAGACAGTAGGCCAGACCAGACTAACCGCGCAGTGACTCCGGAGAAGAGCAGCCCGGGGCGCAACCCAAGGCATTCCAAACCATCAGTAAAAGCATTGCACCTGCAACATACCTTAACGACACGGAGAGCAGAGGCCCGAAGGCAACCACAGCTCCCCAGCACATGACAAGCTATATAACAGCTATCACTATCCCACATAGGGCATGTTAAGTCCCAAGACATGGGAACCCTCTTAGGAAGAAACTTCAGCAGCAGAGGACAACATAAAAGACCTGCGGAAAAACACGCAGAAGGCTTGTCAAGCAGCCAAAGAGAAAAAACAGAAGGCCTAGTCACAGGGTCAGCACGGTATATAAAACCCAAAGCAAAAACACACAGTCAAGAAGGGCCGGCCAGCAGCCAACAAAACCACAGTCCCAACAAGGAGGACTCGAATGCACGTGAAGCACACAGATTACACAACTAGGGCGAACTGCTCTAACGGAAGAACATCTCCCAAACCAGATCAACTCACAGGTCACTAGGGGGAGAAGGAGAAGGAAGAGGCCGAAGCCCCGCTAAGAACCTCTGAATGGATGAGTCCGCAGGGGTGTGGAACAAAAGAGCACCATCGAAAGGAAGGTCCACCAGCCGTTCCCGAACGTTCTCTGGGAACACACTGTCCCGAAACCAGGCATGGAGGCGAAGTGCAACCGAGGAAGCCATGGCACGACCAAGCACCTATGAGATGTCCAGAGCGGAGCGAAGAATAAACGTCGCCAGCTCGCGGCCATCTAACGCATGATGCCTCAAATCAACACAAGCCCCTTCCTGAGATGCGGCAGACACAAGGGATTCCGCCGAGTCCCACAAGCAAGAAGTGGCCCTAGCCAGAACACACAGAGTAATAAGGGCCTGCAGAGCCCTACTAGTCGAGGCGAGCAGATTACGCCCCCAAGAGTCCAGCCAGCGGGCCTCCGGTGAGGGGGGGAGATAACAGTGGCGGCAGGGAAGGAAAGGCGTTCTGCAAAAGAGGGCCTCTGGCAGAGGGGTGGCGGTAAAGACACACCAGATCACGCGGCGCCGGATGGTGGCGGCGCAGAAGGTGTTGAGGCACCAGGTCCCCCGTGGAGGGACGACCCCAAGTCACCAAAAGATAAGAATGGAGCGAACCCTCGAAGGGAAGCAGCAGCTCCCTACCACCAGAGCCCTGATGGAGAACCTCCAGAAGATGATCCGTGGGGAAATGGCCAGCTGGATCACCCACGTGGAAAATTCCCACAGCCGTGGAAACAGCGCGAGTGAAGGCCGCACCGCCTCCGTAGGGCCCTGCGGAGGGGAGAGCAGCTCCTCGGCCAGCTACGGCTGCAAGCCACGGTGGCCGTCCCCCAAGCCAACTGGAGGGAGAAAAGGCCAGGTCCGGAAGGGGGGGGAAGGGACCGAGGAGTGGGGGACCTGGGGCTCCTCCGGCGAAGGCCACGGGGACGGCAAGGAGCCGTCCTTAGACGAGGTAAGGGAAAAAGCCTCAATGCAGCGGCCTGTCTCTGGTGAGGAAGACACCAGCAAGCGTCGAACCTCTGGAGAAGAGGAGGTGTCCAAATAAGTCAACGACCTGGCTTCGGCCTGGCGCCGTAGAGTTCGCAATCCGAGGCAGGACATAGTCCGGCGCCAGGGGAGACGCCGGGCTGGCCTCTGCCACAGCGCAGGGTGCAAGAGACCGGGGCTGGGCTGGAGCCACAAAGGAAAAGCACCGACCGGATCTCCGACAAGGCAGCCACCTGCGTGGAGGGACAAGAGGAACCCAGGGAGGGACAAGGAGTCCCCCGCCAGCCTCGACCCAGGTCGGGACAAGAGGGGCCCTCCGCCGACCCCTGTGGCACCGCCAGGGCCAGCAGCCGCCGGTGCCGCAGCAGCGTCACCTCTGCCTCAGACAAGATCGCCGCTTGTCCAGAGGGCTGTGAGGGGCTCAGGGATGCGTCCCGAGCCCCGGTGACCACCCGCGACACCACAGGGACTCCAGCAGGAATTTACGGTGAAGCAGAGGCGCTGTGGTACGGAGGAGGGACCCCCAAAGGGCTGCACCCCAAAGGCACCACATCCTCCGAACCTGGACACGAACCAGTCGGCGCCGGAGCTGCCGGTGACGCTATGGAGGGACACGCACACTGCAAGGGATCCGCTGACACCCCAGGAGGGGAAGGAGGAGGAGAAGCCAGAGAGGCCTGCAAAGCCGCCGCATGTCTCCATCTGGGCTCTAGTCATCCCCACACTGGGAAATGACACACTGGGCCGCATCACCCGTGGAGATCCCACGCCCCCAACAGGCCGGGAACTGACCCTCGGGGACAAACTGCGACACTTACCGATAAGTGAGCGACGCTCTTGTGTGCCGGGAGAAGGATAACTAGTGACGGAGGCGGCGGTTCCAAAAACCATCCTACAGGGGCCGGTCGAGGCAACTATGCCGACCTGAACATGCAAGCTGAGAGAAGTTTCATCCGCCGCTCCAGCCGGGACTTCAGTTTCATCTGCTGGCACGCCTCACAATCCATGGAGTTGTGATGCTCCCCCAAACACCACATGCAGATGAGGTGAGGATCCGTCGCCGACATCAGGCATCCACAAGATGAGCACGTCTTAAAGCCCGAAGGCATTCGCACACTGTTCCCACACACACGCAATAGCGAAAGGGAAAGACCTGAACAGGCCCGGAGCACGATTCGGATCTGCGTTGCCCGGGGAAAAGGAAAAAACTGACGTAGGCGCGCCACGGTGGGACTTATGTGACTTCGCTGACATCACGTACACGGACCACGCCTGGGCAGAGTCGCGTGATGCCGTCCCCCCAGCGTGCAGAGCTGCTGTGGCAAAAAAATTCCGGATCCAGTCACACGCCTGGGGATAATTCTACGCTAAGGAATCTGCGGCTAGTAGTCTCTATCAGATCCAAGGTTTTCCTAGTGCAAGCGGAACAAAAAGCAGTGCCTTCCTCAGAAGTCGCAAGATGTGAAAACAGGTGCCCATTATTGATAGGACCTGCTCTTTCATTTTTAGAGCTTGATCAATTTAATGTAGAGGTGTTTTTACGACCTGACTGGGGATAGGAGCACTTCCTAATTCTGAGGTCCACCAGTCGGGAGTCCATATTTGCTGGCCTTCCCAATGAGCATAATTTCCGTCTTTGCACCATTAAGCTGAAGATAGCTCTCGGACATCCAGTCCACCACCACTTCCATCCCATTGGAGAAGCATTCCTTAACTTTGTCCTTGTTATCAAAGGAGATAACCAACGGAGTGTTATCAGCACAAGACGGGATTTCTTATCCAAGATACAGATCAATATTTTTACACACATATATATACATAACCCACTGGCGGTTGCCACTGGGTAGTTATGGTTGGGTCAGTGTTTCCATGGTAAATGCCTTTTTGTTAATAACCTTGGCTCTGTTGAAGAATTTCGAAAAAACGTTCTCAAAGTGTTCATTTTTATTTAGTTCATGCATAGAAAGTTTTGGGGTCATCTATCATATAAAACAGGAACAGAGGGGAAAAGGGGGTGTCTTCAAATGCAAAATCCCTATGCATTTTCCATAGACTTATTTGAACAGTACTACTGCAGAAACTGCTGAAAGGAATTACACCAAATGTGGCAGGAAGCTAGATCTTGGCCCAGAAAGCATGGTTTTTGTGATAGTGTAAATCTGTTCAGTAGTCGGAGATATTACATCTCAAACATATTTGCCTATAAGGATGCTTAGGTTCGAGTAACTCTTGTGAGAGTCCCTCATAACCAATTATATCAATGTGGTTGGTTCTGTGGTGGCCTGGGGTTTTGCCAGACTGCTACTGAGACTGTGGGGGGGAGGGGGTGTACATTGACCAGCTCCATTATTGTTTTGGACTTAGAAAAACACAGAAATCCACCAGTTCTAATTAGCAGAGCCGACTATAACTTACGCCCGCCAGCCATGCATCACTTATAACCTCACATATCACATCACTCATAACATGTTCGATAAAATCATTTAGAACATCACTGTTCACATCTCAAATCACATCACTGATGACATCATCCAATGAGGGTGTTAATTTGTTTTATAGTTTAAATAGTGGTGATTAGCTATCACATTACTTTTCTCCTATATTTTGTACAACCTGTGACCAGTTAGTGGGTGTAAATGTTTACAAAACGCATGTGCTCCTAATGCATCCTAAGTGTGCAGCGGTATTGTACACATAAATCTGTATGGAAGCGTAAATGTGTAACAACGGTGACAGTTGACAACTTGTCCTCATTATGTTCCACACATGTTTTTGGTACTGCACAAAGGACAAAGATTTTACATACTATAAACTAAGTATTATAAGTAGCCTTGAGTTACTAGACAGAGTCGTCTTAGCATGATAATTTATACTTAACATAGAAGACTGTGTGCACCAGGTGTTATAACCTATGTACATGGGCTTGTTTAGCTTCAGAACATGGGCTATTTGTAAAGTTTTAACCACAGTATGAAGGCTGCAGGTACATGATCTTTAGCACCATCAGATCGGAGTTATTTTAAGTGAATAGCCACTTTTTGGACACGTTTTGCATAGAGTGTACACTGATCTTATTAGATGCTTTTTAACACTGTGGTGTATTTCTTGTGAGAGTTTTACTGTCTGCAAACAGTGTGAAACAGACTAAACTCTCCCCATAGAGTAAACACTATTAACAGTGCCCACTTTTCTAATTACATCCACTTCTTGTCTCACGGTAGGTTCACGGACTGTCAGGGGTTTGATACAGTTAAAGACGGTCTGTAGTAGTTAGGTATGTAACAGGTCTTCAATATCTGGAGGAACTCTGTTTTCCCTGAACAGCTGTATTCAGATTGAACACCGTGTGCAGGATGGGGTACCCTTTTATCTGTGGCTCACAGTCAACATGAACTCAGCTACCTATGAAGTGTATAGTATAGGGTCAATGTTCCACATAATACAAGCTTACGTTACCTAGGGGGTTGTATGCATGATAGTGTTAACGATGCTTCATATTATTCTCAGCTATTTTGCTCTTACTTTTATAGCTGTAATGTAAGTATCTCACAGGCCATGAGTGGGACAGTAAACGTGTGCTCTAATCCACCCATTAACACCAAAACAAAGCCAGCATAACCTTGATCCACACGCGTTCTGTCTCGACTTGCAATAAAGTGTTGTTAGTACCGAAACAATTCCAGGCTCTGCGTGTACGCCAACTGAATACATTCAATTAAAAGAGAACTTAAAAGAGAGGGATTTCATTCTTTAAGTAGAATTATATTGGGCTGCATTCATATTTTTCACAGCACGCTCTCAGCACTTTTCCGCCTACTGAAAACAATCCTGGCCCTTGTTCTAAGATCCTCTTACTGGCCCACACTCGATCAAAGTCCCTGTGCCAGCAGCCGGCACACATTCCTAAGCAGCACTGCACCGGTCGCTTAAACTGCGTTCTCTAGAGACGGAGTATTCGTGCAGCATTATGTGGCAACTCGGCAGGCTGCACTTTTCACAAGTGTGTCATCGCCCTTTACCACTGAGTCCCTTGAAGCACCACCGGTCGGCCACTTAACACGAGCGCAGTGGAATTACATACCCAATTCTACGGGCACTCTCCCCGAGCGAGCGCAAACAAATGTTGCAGGCAGAGCCGCCCTTGCCTCTACGTCATGAGACACACACCGAAGCCATACCCGTGAACAGCGTGGAAATAACTAAGGTGGCTACACCTTAGGGCAGAGTTCATTTTATAAACGGTGTACGAGACACATGCAACTGTGCGTGGGGGTAGGGGGTGGTAGCAGGATTAGCAAAAAGTACAGTTCAATCTTTAAGTCGATATACCAGGAAAAGTAGAAGGTGTGGGGGGGGGGGGGGCTGGTTCAAACACTAGCAACTAAAAACACCCCTCCTCCCAGACTTCAGTAAACCCTTAAAACTGCTGCCAAGGTACTACTAGCGCGATAGAAAACTTCACTAACGTCTACCCTTCAGTTTCGCCCTGCTCCTTCACTCCGCCCTCTCCTCATTCCCCTTGCCAGCTTTGTCGCAGAGAATTCTCTAAAACCGGCAGGGGTCTGCGTCCGTGTAAAGAAAGGCCTCGTGTGTTATTGGTCTCCCCCCCAGGCCAACCGACTGACCAATCACATGAGCATGAGAAAAAGGCCAAACCCGCCTGCTTCCACCCCACTCCCTGTATTATAAGCACAAGAATGCAAGTTAGTAAACTCAGATCCTTTTCAAGCTTCCCCCACTGACAGATTACCCCGTCTCTGGACCAAACTAGAGGAGCCGCGTCCACCTGCTGTATCAGGGAGAGGCACAAGGAGCGCGCGCGCGCACACCCCGCGGAGGAAACGTAAGTAGAACTTCCCTTTACTTAACCGTGCCCTCCAAAAAGGGCTGCCTCGTCACAAAAGCTCATTTCTGCTGGGGAGAAGAGCATTAAACGATCACCTGCGGCACAGGAGGGGGGATTGGATTGGGGTGGGGTGGGGGGGGGGGGGGTTGTGCGAATACAGGAAGTTCAACTCTGCCTTTCATACCCAGCGATGCAAAAATCACGACGTACTATTAAATTCGTTTAAAGTAGCATCTTTTATTTATAAAACATAGAATGGGCAAAACGGAGTATAGAATATTCAAGTAAACATACCACCACCAAACGGTAGGCAATACAATATTCAGAAAGGAAAAAAGAAGGATTGAAATTATGCACCAAATAAATAAAAGTGAATGGAACTTTTTGAAAATTAGACGGTTGGAAAGAGGAAGCCAACAGTTCCAAGCTAGACAAAATACACAGCACCTGGGAAGTTTCAACTGAAACTAGCCTTTTTATGAAGAATTTTGCAAATGAGCTAAGAATGGTCACACACAAATGGGGTCAATGAACACTCATCTAACACAGGTAGGGAGGAGACAGAAGGGGAAATGGTAGACACATGTAATAGAGGGATGTATGACGTTAGCACGCATACTATTACCACGCATACCTTTACAACGCGGTATTTACAACGAATACCGTTACAACGCATAGTGCTTTGAGGTGCTGGATAGTGGAAAGTATAATTTTATATTCCAACTCCAGTCCCAGTGGACACTAGGGAAGGTGTTGGACATAAAATTAAACTTATTCCTTATCCTAGAGCGCCCCCCAGCGCAATGCGTTGTAATGGTATGCGTGGTAATGCCTGCGTTGTAATGGTAGTGCGTTGTAAAAAATACGTGCTAAACGTTGTATACCGTAAGAGAGCTTGGAAGCCCATACCAAATGTGCCATGAGCTGATGGTCTCCGCTAGGCCCACAACAAGTGGTTGGAAGAAGATTAAATCTTGTAAAGAGGATCTTGTGGATTTATACATCACAGCTCACTTATGATTCCTGAAGGGGTCACAAACAGTCCTCTTACTGATATGTCTAGACTTGCATCTCAAAAATTCTAACAAATGGAAATATCAACGCATAGGGTTTAAATCATGGCGATGTTTGATCATGACCCCTTCTATCTAAGGTTACCAGATGATGTCACTGAACACAAATCACAGTTTAAGTATGTTAGTTCAATTGAACTGAACTGAGATTTCAACTCCCAACTCTGTTAGTCGAAAGCCCAGTAAAGAGTGTTAAGTCACAGAACCATCTGCTAATGTTATATTTGTGCTAACAAAGAGGGATGGGTACCATGCCCATAGGACAGATAGTAAAGCTATTCATAAAGTAATCTAAGTAACCTCTAATTCGAGATACTACACATGATGTTACTGTACACTTGTCAATATAGAGACATTTTGCGTCTAGGTCCTCCGCTAAAACAGTCAGCTGTGAAGGCACACCGAGTTTCTTGACAGCAGTGTTGATCTATCCTGGTGGTGCTTTGTCATGCCTGGGGACACTGCTAGGTGCTGTACACTTCTAAGAAAACGACTGAAAGGGAACCACATGAACATCCACACATATTCCAGTTTTCCCAACTGAATACTTTTCTTTCAAACAATATCTCTGTTCACAGATCGCTATGCACAAGCCGCATGCATCCCAGCGAGACCCATGCTGACCATGTGACTGCAACTCATGACAGAAATTAACATAAGCATTATCTGCAAATATGCCTTAAATCTTTTCTTCCTGTAGTCTAAAAGACGTAATTCTGACACCTGTCCAAAGTTGAATAGTCCCCACTGGCATCAAGGGGTGTACTAGAGGGAGGTCGGACCTCATTTCAAGAAAGGGAGCAAGAAACTTAGAATCACATGACCAGTTTAAAGAGACCTTTTAGAGGAGGGTTAGAAATGAGGTTTTGTTTTGCTGTGCGCACTTTACAAATGCTGTACTCCTCACTGAAGGTGGCAATCCAAGGGCTAAATAGATCCCTAGGTTTAGAAAGTTTTACTAGAAAGCGAACGGCTTTGACTCCTAAAATAAAGGAAAACTCAAATAATCTGTAATGAGTTACTCTAAAGGTAGACTGCGCTCTTAAGGGAGAACGCCTAGCACTTAAACACGCTCAGTTAAAACACCTCATGAGAGGGACGGGCTGAATGTAGCTGAACCTAGCAAGAAGGGAGAGGACAAATCAAGAGTTCACCTTGCACTCGCTGGGACTAGATACTCGAATAACGCGAGGAGCCTCGTAATTAATGCGTTTCCAGTGGTGTTCTTCCAAGCAGGGAGTGGACTTCACAGACTACCATGAAAACAGGTTCGGCAAACTTAATCCGCTCTCCATGCTTGAAGAATAGAGAAAACTTTTGACCCAGATGGAGCATATTACCCTATTAATCCATCACGGTTTAGTAGGCATCAACACCTCAGTACCCATTTTGCACCAATTTCCTGTATCAGAACATAAATTGTTGCGTAAACAGATTTATACAGGTAGTTATTTCTTCCTGTCCCTAGAGTAGTAAACTGTACAAACAATTCTAAAAAGTACCGTTTTCTGGATTAAAAAAAAACCTTCACATAAACTCCATCTCCATAAGAACTAATACCAGCCAGGCCTAATTTCCCCCCTCTCCCTACCGCTTAGTTTAAAGACACTTCTGTCTCAAACCCGACTAGCCCGCACACGTTGGAAAAGGATAAGTAAAAGACTGCTGCTTCCAAAATAAATCGAAGTTTGACAGATTCCTTTTCGGGTAAACAGCACTGTACCTACAATGGCATGTGCGGACAACATCATGGTAAACAGATTATGGCATATAGAGTTTAAGGACATTAGGTTCAAATCTTAATTAAGTCCTGAGGTAGAACAAGCTTGCACCAATGAGGAATGTGGATCATAACTACAGTGTGATAAAGACAGGAAGAGTAGGAATGCACAGCTGCGTTGCACCATGCTGGTACACTGTGGGAGACAAGCAGGTGAAAGTTCACACGAAAGTCTTCTGAGCCGCTTTGTTTTCCGTTACCCTATAAAGTTGGCACCGTTTTCTCTTTCCGACAACGTTCTGCAGCTCGCGCCACTGATTAGACACCTGCATGTCCTCGGAGCGCGTGCCCCGACGGGCCTGCTTACATTAACCCCTTCACAGAGCCAGCGCTGAGATACCTTCTGGCACTAAAGTCTAAGGAGTTTAAAAAATAAAGCACGCGTCTATCTAGTCTGATCGGCTGAAAGCTGCGGTCACAAGGGCCTTTAGTACTTATCCTGTGAAACACAGCATTTGTTCTTCACAAGACAAGCACATCACTATATGGTATTTCCTTATTCTAGAGTCGACTGTAAATCCGCTGCGTCAAAAAACAACAAATAGAACATGAGACGGCACACAACATTGGCATCACGTGAGCGACCCTGCTGTGGTGGGTATGCACGGAGCAAGGACTCCGCGGGGGAGCAAGCTCTTGCTATCCCAGTCTAGCTGCAGTGTGGAAGGGGTCAGGAGTGTGAGATTGAAGCCAGAAGGGCCAGCTGAGTGGGTAAATACAATACTCCCAGCACATCTTTCCTGAATAGCAAGTGCGAGCCGGATGTGTAGTTGGACGTTATTCCACATTCCAGGCCTGTGGATGGAAAAGGAATCTCTATCGTTGTCACTTTGCTTTAACACAGTTCCTTAGTTGCAATCCAACAATGTTCGGTTTCTTATGATTCGGTGGGGCCTGCTAATTCGTTTTTCAGCCAGGTAAGGAGGGGGTATAACAACACGCTCTGAAGAGAAGGATTGAGAGGGAGACAGTAGTTTTATTTGATGCGCGATGGCGGTGTAATTTAATTTAATCTATCCTTTGATGAGACCTGCAGCAACGTGATGACGCACTTAATAGACCCAAAAATATCTTTAGGGTTCGTTGCCAGCAGGGCATCCCTGTCAACTAAATGTGAAGAGACCTGGGCAAATTCTTAAATCTGTTATTGGTAGGTAAGGTTTAACTTGTGTACAAACAACAGAGGAGTACAGGGTTGTTTCAGTCTCAGTGAGATGTCATTTGAAGACTAGGTCTCAGTCGAAGAAGCAGCGGAGCTTTCCTTTAAGCGGAGTTACAAGGTAAACTTCACAAGTACTCGAGCACTCCTCCATCTGGGTTTATCTGTTGGCAATGAAGAGAATGTGTTTTCATTGGGAATTTACAGACTTCTTAAAATTTGTTTAACAATCCATACAAGTTAAAACCATCGCATCTTCTGCCATGAAGAGATATCAGTGCAGGTTAAAGCTCAGAGATTAAGAACCGTGTTGGGATCATGGAGAAGCAATGTTCCAGGCCGTCAATAGTATATAGTGTGCTGAGACAAATTTGTAGTTGCATTTTTAGCATACCGCTGGATCTCGATCCAGTTACTGGTGATGACACCTGGGGGCTCCTTGAAAACATTTAAGAGACTGAGGAGAGATAGATTGGAACTCTGATGCACATCAAAGCTCTCTGGCAGGCCTTGGAAGTTGGATGTGGTCCGCTGAGCAAACTGATTGGTGAAGTTAGAGGAGAAATCTTTGGATAATGTCCAATAATCCTATGCATATTTGGAGGATGTCCAGTGGTGCTTTGTGGTTGCCTATTGAAGGCGTGGAGTGGTTCAATAAGAAAGAGGAATAAGTCATACTTATCAATGATGAATTTGGCATAGTCAACAATCAGGAAAGTGGCAGTATTTGTGCTGCTACATGGTCTCATACCTGACAGTCATTCAGTAGGGAGGTGGATCCATGCATTCCTGGGGTTGGACAACTATTCCTTTTAAAATTATTTTTGAACTAAGAATGTGGGAAATATGTAGTAACTGGCTAAGTTATTATCGTCTAGGTCAGTGTTTCCCAAACTGTAGATGGCAAGCCGATTTTTGATGGGCCGTGAAAGTCCAAGCATTGAATAAAGATGCCTTTAAATTCTGTATTTATCTGGTCACATTTGCAGCGCTTCAAAGACAGAGGTCGAATGTTAGGCTATGTTTTCTGATAAATTGCTGCTTATTTCTATTAGCATTTAGACTTATGTTTAGAAACTCCTTGCACTTCGCAGTCGGAGCAAGAGAAGTAAAGTGAATTGTGTGTCAATCTTGCCGGAGTACAGAGTGTGAGAAAGGAAGGGCTGTAGGATGTAATTTATTTGTAACACACAAAACGATAAAACATATAAATTAACTGTACACATTCAGCAGTTAGGAATGCAAAATTGAAGCGTTTTGTTGCAATTCTGAAATGTGATCAAAGCAAAGATTTTAATAGGATCAAGGCAAATCAAGACGCTTCACTTGGTAATGCACACATCTATGCACATTTAGTGGCCATTTCAATGGAAACTCTGCTGTCTGTAAATGACAGGGCTCCTACACAATGCTTTGGTTATATTAAAAAAAAACTAATTTGCCAACGTCATGTCTTTTAAAGCTAGGTGGGTCGAAAAAGTTTGTCGTTCTGAAAAGTGGCTCTGTGCCTCTAAAAAGTTTGGGAAGCAGTGGGAAGCTCTGCTTTAACAGACGATAATCTTGACAGCATGCATGAATATGCCTTGCCAGATTCAGAAACGTATGAATAGAGGGTGCGAATGCTCCTATTCCGGTGGATTTAAAGAGCCAAAGATGTCTTCTTCGGAGATGGTTGCCTTGAGATTAATGTACATATCCGAGTGATCAGTAACGGAGTTTCTTCTGAAGGTGTTTTGAAATAGGTCTATTTCAGTGTGTTGTGTATGGAGGTGATTAGTGGGTGTACTTTTGGTGTGGCTTCTGTGGGATCTGGATGTGTTGAGTTTTTTCTACTAGGATTTTTTTTTTAATCGTACTGTACATGCCTAGTGGTGTAATACAGGATCAGACAAGAGGTTAACGCTTTCTCTATCTTTAGCAAGTTTTTACAATTGTGGGTGACCTGTGTGAAGTATGCCAGTCAGTCAAATTGGCTTAATTTCTATATGCAAAGTATCTTAAAAAGCAGTGCATACATATTACAATAATGATAAAAAATAAGAAGCATGACCATACAATACATTTAGGCAAAATACAATTAAAATGGCGACAATAAATTATCTAAAAGCGATCAAAGAAGATGATCTATATTAAACAACGTACAAAAGCCCTTTTGACCTAATTAACCATGCCCAGCCTAAGAACTTCGCTATACCAAAAACAAACGGGGGCCGCATGTCAGACTTTAAAATTTGCATGGCCACACTGTAGTGTCTGGTGCCCAACTCTTTACACAATGGTTTTAATCATCTGTTTCGAGGCGTTTTATAAGCAGGGCATTCAAACAAAAAATGGGGCACTGACTAAATCCTGGAAGGGCAGAAACGACAAAAAGGGACAGTTTGGGCCGGAATCTTCCAGTGTGCCGTCAGTTCACCCACAGGAAGCACACCTACTCTGAATTTAAAATATAAGGCCCTATCTCTTGATTTTATAATAATGTCGAGATAGGGTTCCCGATGGGCTACGTCCTTTACCATTAAGAAATCACTTGAGGATTTACATAGATTAGGGTCATTATTTATCTTGCTCATTACCCAATTCAAGTACACTCTTTTCAAAACCACCTTAGGAGGAGCGGACCTAAAGTGCCAGGCTTCTCCGAGGCCCAGCTCTTCTAACAGGTTTTTTACGTCCACTAACCACCTTATTTTTGGACAACCGGACATGGATAATATTTCCTTCAGCCCCTCTGCATAACTACCAAGTTCAGATACCCTCCATATGCGAGCCCAAAGGAGGAGGGGTCTTAGTTGGACCAAATCTTTGATGGGGCGACAACCCATAACCAAGTGCAATGGGAGGGTGGGAGTTAAGTATGCGGTTCACTACCTGTAGTTCGCATTTGAGGCACAATTTCTACATTTTGACTACAGCTTCCCAGCTTTGATACGTTCTCCCAGCAGTGCCGTCTGTGACATTTCTTTACTTGATTGCAGATGTGGTGTTTCCTAGAGCAAATATCTTGGGTGTATAATAGAGCAGAGGCTTTTGACTTCAGGGTTTATTTCTTTCAGTGGTGCACAGGTGTTAACACTGGCTTAAGAATTCTTTATAAAGGAATCTAGCTTTTTGTTTACACGAACAACAGTATAGCTTGGCACCTGCCTTAAGCCACGCGCAGTTGGGATGTTTTGCAGGGTCTGGCCTCTAGCCATGCCCTGCACCAATCACTACATAGGCGGCCAGCCCCCACTGTGCACAGCATTTGTGGGCATCAAACACCCAACGACAACCTGTTGTCCGTTCAGACCAGAAACAATGTGTGTCATTGATGTGGGTTGTGAGGATATGTGGTGTATTATATGGTGGGGTTGTGCGACCTCCCCGTGTAATACACTTACCACCACTTAGGTCAAGTAGGATTAGTCTGTAAAACACTCAGCTCAACCCTGGGTAGCTGTGGCACTAAGCAGCAAGGCTTGCACAGAGGAACAGCACCAAAACCACTGAAGAAGAAATCGAAATACCACAAAAACAAAATCTGACACCAATTTATAAAAATAGACTATTTTTATAACAATGTAGACACTAGAATGAAAAAGATCCACCTGAGGGTTCCGGAGAAATAGATTTTACAAGCAATAATAAATCAAAGCAATTTCACTGAACCGCGAACAAGCCTTAGCAAAGTCAACTAATTGGGCACTTAGAAACGTTTTCAAAGAAAGCGTAGGTGAGTGTCGATGAGGTAGGTTAGAAGTACTTGGGGTGTCCAACTCCAGCACAGAGTTGGCCAGGGGGAACAGCAAGGTTCTTAAGAACAGTTACCTTCACAGAACAAGCAACCTTTAGCAGATATAGGCCTTTATCTGCGTTGCAATTGATCTCTACGGAGAGGTCCTGACGTGAGGGTTGAACGATGCTGAAGATGCTCCAAGGATGCTATGGATGCGCGGCAGTAGGCGGGGGTCTTCCTGCAGGGATTCTTTGGTCAATGAGGATGGTGAGGGAGTCCTAGTTGCAGGGTCGACGTTCTACAAAGTCCTCTTCTGTTTGACCGAAGTACAGTCACCACTGGACTACCAGTCGCCTGCAGAGTGGTAAGTGTACCAGTTGCCTGTTGTCGCAGTCACAGGCCAATCCTTCCTGGGTTAATAACTTGCCTTCTAAGGGTGCAAGCCACTTACCGACAGCACTCGTGGAACCACGAACTTTGGCGCAACAATGTGCGTAGAGTCTTGGTCCTCAGTACTGCACGAAGGGAGTGGTGGTGGCTTGAAAACTTTGGGCTACCAAAGTGCCCCAGCAGGTTTCTTCAGCTTTTGTGTCCATGTGCGGCAAACAGGAGGCCAGGCAGCTGGTCCCTATAGTTCTCCTGGCTTGAATGGGCTCTTGGAGGCGACTTCTCCTTGAGCAGGACACGGCAGGCACAGGCCCACTCTTCGCTAGCTAGCAGGTGCAGTTCATGTTGGTGCAGCCTCCCTCTTTGCGGGTTCCTCTGGACAGCAGAACGTGCCCTCAGGGCAGGATGTGGTTTGTAGCCAATGGGCTACCAGCTTTCCTCCCACCTGGTGACCACTTCCTGTGGAGTGTGGCATCTGGCTATCTCAGGATGCATCATTCTGCTCGCTCCCAAGATTGCAAGAACCCTCTCTTGGTGTTAAGACCTCCCTCCTTTTGTATTGGCCTTCTGGAAACTCAATCATATGCCACAATAGAGTGAACAGAGTTGTCATGGGCTGTATGCAGTTGAGAATGCTCCTTGTCTACAGCAATGTCTTCCTACACTTCATCTAAGTCCAAGATATGGGTAGGCATCTGGGCAGACCTCCTAAATATGACACCCATTTCTAAGCGAAGATTAACAGAGCCTGCCAAGACTGTGGCATGGAAATTTGTTCCAAGTCTTGGCTTGTCTATGTAGTTGATGGTGGTGAAGGTATCAACAGCGCAGCCAGTAGAGTGAATTATCAATGAGCGATAGAAAGTCAATGCTGGGATGACCTGCTAAAGTATAGCTTCCAACAAGAGTAGACAATGGGACTGACAAAGACAAAGCTATTGATTAGGCGGTTGTGGTAGATGGCTTCACAGTAAGACCCGGGGATAGTGCCATAAACCGAGTCAAGTCAACTAGTTTACCCATCAACAATACAATAGTTTTGGCAAGATAGTACACCGGCCATCCACAGTAGCTGATTTTCACACCGCTTTTTCCAGTTGGAAGGCCAGAAAGGTGTCATTGCACCTTTTCCAGAGTGGAATCAAGTTTGAAAGCCCTGGCTATTGTTATTGTGTGCTGAATTGCTTATTTCTAGAGGGGCACTTATTGCAAAATCATCCCTTGAAGGGACAGCAGAGGGGCTCTTTGTGTTGCTAAAATAATAAGACTACTGTCCCTTTCTTGCAGGATCTTAGTAGCTTATGGATACAAGCAGTAAATGCATGTAATGTGCAGATCATGCATGAAAATCTTTGCTTGGCCACATGAAGAGCATGTTTGGAAGAGGGATTTTGTAGAGGCTGAATCCGAGATTCAAGTCTTTCCTGGCCCACAAAAAATACAAAATACCAGAAAGAACTCACTGTGAACCAGACGGTGAAGCTGGCCTGGTATGATCTCAGAGTGAGCAAAACTGGAATGTCCTTAGATTCTTAGGAAGACGGCAGACAGGGCAGAGCTCTGTTCGGAGACTTCTTAACACTAGATGGACGGGAGAAAACCTGCGTTATGGTGGCCTTTAGGGGGCGATTGATTGCTTAGCACATTCCTCTTATTGGCTGAAGTTTGTGTGCTAGTCATCTAGTCAATGTGGTACTAAATAAACACAGCAGTTTGCACCTGCAGCCAATTTAACAATATTTATTGGCATGTTGCAGTGCTGGGGATTATCAACCTGTTAGAGAGCATGTGAATCTATGAAAGAACCAATGCTGGATAAATCTACTATCACTGGGCTTTACTTTTTGCATGGCAGAATTAACAGCACTGGGGCATAATACATTTTCTGGAACTGTGAGCACAAAAATATTTCGAACATCACACTCGACCATTCTGCAGTTTGATCCTTCTTACCGATCCATGATGTGATAACAGTGTACTCTGCACAGAGGCTAAACATGAGAGAAAGCAGGCCAACGCCATCTCCTCCTCCTGCTTCAGCATGCTTCGCAGGATCTACAAGTGGATCCCGATCGAAACAAAAAGAACAGTGACCCAAGCCCTCGTCAGCAGCAGGCTGGACTACGGCAACGCACTCTACGCGGGAATCCCAGCCAAACACCTGCGACGGCTAAAACGCATCCAAAACGCCTCCGCCCGACTGATCCTCAACGTCCCCCGCAGCAGCCACATCACATCCCACCTAAGAGACCTGCACTGGCTCCCCGTCAACAAGAGGATCACCTTCAAGCTCTTCACCCACGCGCACAAAGCACTCCACAACACCGGACCAGCCTACCTGAACAACAGACTCAACTTGCACACGCCCGCCAGCTCCGCTGCGCCAGCCTCGCCCTAGCCGCCGCCCCGCGCATCCAACGAACAACCTCCGGCGGCAGATCCTTCTACTTCCTTGCCGCCAAGACCTGGAACACCCTCCCCACCCATTTGCGGCAGACCCAAGACCTGCTACCCTTCAGAAGGCTCCTCAAGACCGGACTCTTCGAACATTAGCAGCACTGCGCCGCGCCCCCCCGCTAAAAGGCGTCATGGAAGATGTGTTCACACCAGTCCTAAAATCAACAAAGCGTATAACAAATGAATTTCACCATGCCATCTCCAAACGAGGTGAACATTTTGAGTGTTTCCTCAGGGATGTTTCTCAGGCTGTTTATCTGATGATCCCACCATCCCTTCACCGCCAAAAAGTAGACCCTCCCTGGTCCTCAGCCAGCCACTTTGTCTCGTAAGGACAGTCCAGCACTGGGATAGTTTGCATGCCATGTACTCTGCACAGGCGCAAGTATAGAGAACTGCCTAAAGAATATACTGTATAATGCGACAATCTGACGAACGCCTGGAGAAAACTCTGCACAGGCATCACAGAAAGATAGGAATATGTGGTTGCAATGTGTTCTTTGCTTGGCCAGCTGAGGAATGCTCTCTGCCCTCACTAGAAAGGATATTTATGTACATAGTTTTGCAAAGTGTTTATCAGGCCTCAAGGGGGGTTGAAGCAACTTACAGCAGTAATACACTATACGTAGAGTACGATACATACGGCCCTATTCACAAAGGTAAATTTACCCTGGGTGGCAAATAAATGTCCCTGACACTTTTGAGATAATTCGCTACTTTTAGCTATTGACCGTTTCAGAGTGCTAAGTTACTCAAAAGTGCAGAAGTAAATGTCTCAATGCCCCGAAAGCTAGGGGGGAGAGCCACATTTACGAGCATAAAGTTACTATTTGTAACTTTTCACATGAAAGCCAAGATAATTTAAGAGATAGCCAACTACTGCTCTGTGTATCTTTAACAGAAAGAGAGCAAGGATGAAGTCCCTTGGTACACCGTCCAGCTTGGGCTACAAAGGAGAGTGGCGAATGTCCGTATAGATTTATATGTTAGCATTGCAGAGATCCGACACAAACAATTTGCTGCCTACTCAGCTTATTAAAACACCGGGATATAGCTGCCAGAACATACTCTACGTACTGTCGAACAGAGTGAGCTTCCTACAATGAGCTCCCCACAGCCCTCCCTCAAATGGTCGGGAATGAAACAAATACACTTCTGTTCTCAGCTTATGCAGAAATTGAATACAAATCTGCAGATTCGGGCAGGAAGCCTGTAAACAAGCAGCTTGTGTCTCAGTAAACAGCCTCCCCTAGACACAGGGACAGGCTGGACTACTCACATGATAGACGAAATAGATCAATTTCAATCTAACTTTCAGGAAGTGTGAAATCCCCGTGACCTACAGTATACACCGAGAGCATTTCCAGAAACAAGGGTACCGCGGACCACTGTCTCAAGTAAAGCCTCACTACAAGATACGTTAGAGAGTTACTACCAACTCTAGACCCTTTGCCTGGAAGCAGGTCACGTCCTAAGGCCACAGCCCGATCGTTGTAGAGAAGGGGCATAGCCCTTGCTCAACAGCATTGCCCTTGGATTTCTTCTTTCCATTAGGATAATTTAACCAGTGCCCTTTGTGAAGGTGGAGGTGAGAGTACTGGACTAAACGGCATTACAAAGGGGAGTCCTGCTTTCCTTACTATAGATGAACTCGATCTTCTATAGCCCCTTTGACTCCCTGAGGCCTCTGTTCTCATTTCCCGTACTTTAGTTGCATTCTCTCCAAAAGGCACGTCGAATAAGAAAGCTGCACATTCTGCCAATGCAAATCATACGTTCTCGGTCTTGTCTTCTTGCCTGAAACTTAGGTTTTCTACTGGATAGCCATTTCACGCACACAACCTCCATATCTAGTCTAGGGCTCCATTACTGCTGAGTCTGGATGTTTCTAAAATGGTCTGCTATTCGGTTCTCTGAGCTCAAATAATAAACATATGCGAAGTCAAAAATCGCGGTTGAGGGGGGAGTAAGGAACACAACTGCCTGCCCCAGCACTTATACAGCACAAAGAGCACTAGCATTACATCTCATTCGTCTTTCCTTCCGTCTCTTCTACCCTTCGCGTTTCGTTTTCTCACACCCCTGTATACTACATAAGGATAATTAACCACTGCACATACCAGAGCTACAATGTTTATAAATCTCTAGCTGTTTCGTGATGCATCTATAGTTCAGGGTTGCCAGGCAGTCCAGTAGAAACTGCGACTTGCAGACTAATGGATTTATTAAATAGGAAAATAATATTATGTATAGGAACGAAAGTTCATGTTACTCAAAACTGTGACATCTACATGCCATAAAGCAAACATCACTGTGCATGGGACGACCTCCAGGCTACAGGAAAGTGTCCGCACTTGTCACCGCGGTGAAAACCACCATGACGCCATTGCTCAGCCCCACAACAATTAGCCTCCTCTATTCACGTCCTCTTCTGGCAGTCAAAATCTAAAGCAATATATCATGTAGATCAGAGGAGGGGATGCAGGTTAGGATACTAGGGAGGAAGGAGGGCTTTTAGGATAGGAATATTCCATGTCCGGTCTTCCTGACTTGATATGTATCCCTAGCCCTTTTACTTTCCCCCTCTACCAGCTATGCTCCTTGGACCTGTTTTCTATGTTATCTTATGCTCTAGCAACGGAAGTATTTTATCTTATGCTTTAGCAAAGTATGTATTTTGGTAACGCTGTCTTTCTCTATGCCATTGTTTTGCTCTAGAAACTAATGTAACTATGTAACACTGTTCTGTTGTAACCACTTCCTCATGTAAAGCTCTCTGATATCTCTGGGTCTAGCCAGCGCTATATAAAATTCTTCAAATAAATAAATAAAAATAAATATAACTCGGCAAGGGTGTATCAACCCATGTTTATTTAGTCCACATACAGCCTATCATTTAGGACTTTTCAAAGGATTAAGCATATGCTCAAGGTAGCAGCTATACAATAAAATAAACAAGCATTTGCAATGCAATAGGTCTCGCATTCACACAAGTTTGAGCTGTTGGCATTGTAAATGACAATGCCTTGTATTTATGTTTTGGGTTTTGAAACAAATAAAACACATTGTCATTTACAATACTAATAGTTTCTCTTGCAAATGTGAGACCTATTACATTGCAAAATTGCAAATGCTTGTTCTAACTTGCTTTCAGTCCAGCCGCACCTGCTGCTGAGCGAGACGGGGTGGTGTGCTTCGGATCTCCATGAGACATGTAACACCTGTGCATGCAGCCAGTTTCCATCCATTCATTCTATCAAGGAGTCCAAGTCACATTGGGGTTCGAATGTCTACTACAGTGAGACGAAGTCTCTAGAACATTTCCCCAAATTTTATGGATGTTCATTTTTATTTACATCATCTACGTAGGCGCTATCTTAGAACGGGATAAATAAAAGCAGTTGGGGACATAGGTGGTCCCAATACTCACAATGTGATTAGAATCCTTCATATGTAATATAAGGAGAATCCATGCACTTAACCCTCCATTTCCCCTTTTGCAAGTAAAGTCACAACCAATAGCAGGCGGTACAGGGTCTCAAATTTTGATATTGTCTGGCTATGCCATCTTCGAACGAGCTGGAAAGACACCACCCCCGCCCCCCCATCCCGCCTATATGACACCGCCCAACGCCTAGAAATGCTGTTGTATCCTGATCCGATACTAGCGCTGTATGTTCAGGATCACACGTGTCTATGGAAGAATATATAGGCATTTACTGTCAAATGGGAATATGGAGCAGGCGGTCCGTGCACTTTAGTCTCCTGGGGAGAGGGGATGCGGGTACCAGCCAGAGCTGCTGATGGGGCAAATGAGGAGCCTGATTTAATCTCAGTGTCGTTTCAATTCCCTGTGTTTTTGGGCAAATTATTATACCCCAAGACTCTAAACAATCAATATGCAGCTTTTTTCTTTCTTGTGTGCTGTTACGCAATATAAGTGGTGGTTAAGCGTAGCACTCCTATAACTTCGGGTCAGGTTTTCGTTTTAAAAAACAGTTAAAAGAGGGCTGGGACGTGTTGTGCGTTCTATACATAACGCTATATCTTGCTCTCATATACACCAATCCAACTTAAAATTTCAGAATAGCCTTAGATTAAAAAAAAAAACAGTAAAAAATTCACATCAATCCTGCTAAAATTTGCAATTACGCAGAGAGTGTACGAAAGGGTCAACGTGCGCTCTAGGATGTGGTCTCACGGCTAGATTGCTGACTTGGGCGAAGGGGTGCGGCAGTGAGGCGAACACTCGCTGCTAAACGTAACAGACACCAATGGGAAGAGGGCGGAGCAAAGGCGGGACATGCGCCCACTCGTGCCCAATTGTGTGCTGTATTTTTTTTAAAGCGCACGCTAAAGCCAATTGCAGGCTGCAAAAGCACAAGCTTGTGGTCACCTTTCAGAACCCCCAACATGAGGTCTCGTGCTGCACACGGCAACGCTAGGCGGGAGACCTAAAAACTGGGGGTTTCGATGTTCTCTGGTATAGCCTAGCCAAATTGCATTTTCTCTTAAGAGGTAGCAACTAACGCATTTTGGTGAGAGGACGTCTGTGCAGTAGTTAAGTGGATGCTTTTCTGATAACTTCAATAGATATAAGCCTTCAAAAGGCATTAATTGTGCCTTAGTCGTTTCTAAGAAATAATGTATCCTCACAGGTGTAAAAAGGGTTTGCACCAGGTAACTATGTAAGATTTAGGAACACAAGAGGAGATCTTTGTTCGAGGCAGTACACCGCTTCGCCTGATCAAAATAGAAAAAAAAAATTAAGGGTGACAGAAGTATACATACTCCAGAAGTCTCCATTTTTTTCCGAAAGTGTCACTATCGGTGGAAGAGGAGATTTATTGCTTAATGAGACATCTAGTAAGCCTCTATATACATTTATTTAAGAATCCTTAATTTGAAAAAAGGAATGCCACAAACTGCAACAGGGCCAAGATTGCCGGATTGATAATAAAGTAATCATCTATGTAATGGATAGACATGTATCATACTCCGTCTCAAATGGGTAACAACTCCAACATCACCAAGTTGAAGGTACATGGTTGTAAGCAGCAGCTAAAGGAATACTTCAGTAGTCTGGAGTGAACCCCCTACACAAAATAAACAACGTATTTCCCACCTGGCCTTTATATAGGAAGGCAGGATTTACTCCAAAGCCTGCTGTAACAGTACACGTCTCGATTTCAATAAACTTCTAAGTAGGAAGATGATGATGTAATACTACACATACAGAATGGTGCAAAGGCACTATGCCCAATTGTCCACCATGAAAAAATATACAGTACAACCCAAACCTTCAATCAGACCGGAAAGTAGTAAGGTATCTATTAGACCGTGCAGTAATGAAAGTCTAGGCAGAATGTGTTGCACCATCTTGTCTCTACAACATTTTCTGGCATTCCCCAATTCCACTTAGGGTGCACTCCATATATATTTTTTTATAATCCATCAGCAGAGCACAAGACTATGTTGGTTTGTGGGCACACTCAAAGTGTACCCAACAATTAGTGGGAAAACAGTGGTTGCCCTCATAAAAAAAGACTAAGAAGAGACAGCTATTACCAGATGCGGTTTCACTGAACAACACATACCTTTCTAACTTTACCTCTGCGATTTCAAACTAGGTGGAAATCCTTCACTTAGCCCCGATATACAAGGTGTTCACGTTTGGCCTTACTGGGCCTTGCTTGGAATCCTGGATGATTGACATTTCCCTAGACAGAACAGGAGGAGGAAAAAAGTGCAGAGTGAAGGAGGAGGGATAATTGAAGTAGATAGGCAAGACATGTGGAGGTTCTTAAAACAGAAAGAAAAAGAAATGTGTCTATAGGGGCATGGTGGTGGGAGAGCTTTAGGGATAGAGAAGGAAAGGTGGAAGAGATGGGGCACAGTAGTGTCCCTGTGCCACGTTGTGTAACAAATCAAGGGATATAGTAAAGAAACTGCGCTCCTTATATCAGGTAAAACTTACTTCCCAATGCAAAGTGACTATTTTGTCAATAGTTCACTAGGTACTGTGCACCCGTTTCTGCATATTAATTTGTTAGAATAACAAATAACCACCAATGATGGGGCCCACCAGCACTGGATTCTTTCAAGACTTCAGATAAAGGCTAGTCTTTAGAGTGTCCCAGTGAGATAACCTTTTGCATACATGAAAAGATAGAAATTGACCTTTTCAGGACATGCTATAACAATGTACAGCACAAGTAACAAAAACAGACTAATTACAGAACTCAGTTGTTAAATTGCAGTTACACCCTTGCTTCTTTCTTGATGTGTCATCTCCATCTTGACTTATAAGTACATAGTTGTGCAAGAGGGTGTAAAATGAAACAGCAACATAAGACTATGTACAATGTTTGCAGAGTTCGAATATTTTAACAGGGATAAAGTGTATATTGGGCATTGCTATGATTTAAAGATCTGTCATCAGTTTCACTGCTGGGGCTAGTTTCTTGAGATTTGACACTGCATGTATTTTGTTTTCTCCATTAAAGCTGTGGCGTGACACAGGCACCAAAGGCAAACATCTAGTTGGCTATAGCATGTGAACGAGAACAGCATTATAGTGGGGAAGCTGGGTAACCACATCAGCTCCTTTGGATACTGGTTGTTGCCGATGTATGAATAGATCCCTACTGAGCAACTGCTTCATGGTGTATTAATGTTCTTATATTTAATTCTTTCAGACTGTTTCAGCGTTGGCCGTTTGGGCTTTCTACCATATGTACACGGTTTCAAACGTTAGATGGTCAGTCACAAATCGCTTCATCCAAAGACGCGTAGAAGCTCTGCTATATCCAGAGGAAATGTGATCTCTTTTTGAGAGCCTCAAGCATCACCTTGAAGAAAAATCGACTGAGTACAAGAATACTATTTGGACAGAAAAAAGGAGCACAAGAGTGAAAGCTCTACAGCTACCCAAAGAAAGATAATTCACATTAAACTGGGCAGTCAGCTGAAGTCAAGAGCATTGTGCTCAGTCTGCAAGCGTTACCGTGCATCAGATGTCACGTTGCTGTGCATGAAATTCAAAGGACGATAAGAACCAAAATAGCGGAGCACTCTGTAAGTGTAATTTTTCTTTCTACACATAAAAAAGGCTACTAGCTGCAAGTGATAAAAGTTTTACTAAGAGTTTTGGTATGAGTGTTAAGTTATTAAGGAGACTTATCTTGTGAATCACTTGGAGATTGACAGTTGGTACATTTTGTCCTCAGTCCCCAAAAGATACATGCAAATTCTTAGTAATAATGTCTTCTTCAGGGACAGGCAGCAATAAAAACAGGTCTCATGAAAAGAAGTCTCAGTGGGTCAGACAGTAGAAGGCAAGAACCTTTTCTTAGGTCTTGCAAGAGTCATGGAGGCACCATTTGGGTCTTAAGCAGCAGAAAGCACAGGATCACTTGAGTTTTATTGATTTGCTGTAGGTACAGGGTTAAGAATCACCTCCATGCTAAATTCACGGACAAAGGCACACAGGATTCCTACACAGGCTCGGCATGCTTGTACTGCAGACAGAAGTATGTGTAAATGTAAAAAATATCTCTTGTCACACATGCAGCATATAGTACGGAACACTGATGCATGGTGGTAGTAGTTGGCATAAGTCTCAACAAGACCAATTTATTATTAAGCTGTGGCAGATTGAGACTCCTCTTGGCACAAAGGCAATGATACATGTCTCATGTAGACGCAACCTTGGAAACAGGCTCTTATGGGTACGAATTTCATCAGATTTGTGTGGGTGGAGAACGTTGTAGATCTAATCTTAGTGTTCTGTTGCATGGCTGGCACTAACAACTGAAATATTCATTGATACATTTGTGGTGAAAGATAACCTAGTATCAGCCTGAAAAACTTCCATTTGTTTACAGAAAGTGTTAACAATGGACAGTATGAAGACACCGCTTGGAGAATTCTGCGATAACTGTGGACTGGGATATTACAGCCAATTTATAGCTCAGTGATAATTATAAATGTTAAAACTTCCTTAGGTGATGTTTAGTGGCTGCTGCACATCTCCCAGGGAGTATGGAAGAAATAATAGCCACTCTTGTTTTGAGTTTGGGGCAATAACCATTGGTAAGATGCAGTATCCTTTTGTCTTCAGTAATACTGTACTACAGTCGTTCTCGGTCTAGGGACCCCTGAGGGTCTGTTACACTAACTCAGGGGGTCCGTGACTGCTTAGAAAATGAAATTTTAACAGATTAATAAAGAATTTTTAAAGAAGCAGAGTGTAAAACGAAACATTTCCTAAATTTACTTTTGAAATTTGAGGCTAAAAATTAAGCTGGTGATATTGTCTTATGGTTCAAATGATCAAAATTGCTTAGGCCGAGGTTCCTAGTATCCAATAATGATTTATTGGGGGTCGCCGGATTCCAATGATGATTCATTGGGGGTCCTCGGAACCCCTCAATGATTATGTGGGAGTCCACAGAAATTAAAAGGTAAAGAATCACAGATTAACTGTATTTAGGATCCAATTCCTAGAACTCAGGACATTATATATGAAATGTTGTCTAGTGGAAGTTGAGGGCAATAGCTACAACTGAAATAAATGACTTAAAGACTGCACTTTTTCTCTTGCAGAGTTGATACAAGGGAAAACAGACAAGATGGATGGCATGAACAGTAAAACCTATGCCTCATCTCTCCTGCCGCTGAGAAGTCACAGACTAGTCACAAAGGATGGGCGCAGCTTGCTACGAGTTGATGTCACCCAAGGCCGAAGCATGGCATATTTGCGGGATATCTGGGGGGTCCTTTTGGACATGCGCTGGCGGTGGATGATGGTTGCCTTCTCTGCATCATTTCTCCTCCACTGGTTGGTTTTTGCCATTTTCTGGTACCTGCTGGCAGAGATGAATGGGGATCTTGAAGTGGACCACGACACCCCACCAGAGAACCACACCATATGTGTCAAGTACATAACCAGCTTTACTGCTGCATTTTCCTTCTCCCTGGAGACACAGCTCACCATTGGCTATGGTACTATGTTCCCCAGCGCCGACTGCCCCAGCGCCATTGCTCTATTAGCTCTGGAGATGCTCTTGGGGCTCATGCTGGAGGCTTTCGTCACAGGTAAAATAAATAAATTTACTGGTGGGAGGATGGGGGGGGGGGTGGAAGAATGGGGGGGGTGGGGGTAGAGACATTTGTCACAAGTAAAGATGACTTTACACCCAGTTCATAACACAGCTCATGAGTTAGATCATGGCAAAAACCTTTGTGAAGTCGCTTTCTGTTCACAAAATTTCTTTGAGAGGCCCAAAATGTATGTAGTATATTAAGGCATCTTCTAGGATTCAGGTATCCAAACAGAGACATGTTACTATATGGCAGATTACATATGCTCCTAGAATTACAAGTTTCTAAACGCATCCCATTTAAAAGAAGTCAAGAAAGTCTTAGGAGTTCCATTGTGAATCTATCAGCGGAACCCTTACAGTGGTGCAGTTGACAAAGCTATGCTAGAGCATTCTTCCAATGTTGATATTTAATGGCCATATTTATTTCGATTTTACAAAAAAGCAAAATAAACACGGTCACATGGACATTAAAACACTCTGCAAAAACAGTAACATTTATATTGTAGTAACTCTTGAGCTCCTGGTCCCACAATCTCCACTTAAGACTTGTAAATGTCTGCCTCCATGTGGGAGGAGAAAAGCGGTCACAGCCTTAAGAAAGAGGAGCTTAGCATTCTAGGCACTTGAGTCCTCTACCTCATGTTCCAGCCTTGCCCTCAAGATGCCTAGTGACTTGGTAAGTTCACTCATTTTCTGTCATACAGAACCGAGTACTACAGATCAAACCTAAAATTGAGGGCAGGCAGGTGAAGCAAGCAAGCTGCAGGGTTAATAGCACAAAAGTCACTGAGTTAAGCAGTGTGAGCAAAATACATGCTAACGCCCTTCCTTCAGACTTGAATGCGAGCATACATTCTACCCTGGCAGAAAGCTCTGTGTGCAATAGAGAATATAGAGGCCTGTTAAGAGCTTTTCAGAACAGTTATACAGTCTATACTACATGCAATAATCACACCATTAAGTATGGTTGTGTGGTAGGTGCAAGGTCATCAAATACCAAATAACCCCACACACACTAATCTACAAAAGAAAGTCTAATTTTTGTTTCCTGGTTGTAACTTACAAGTATATTTATAGGAGATCATTGCTTTGTGAAGTGAAATACTATGAAGGCACAGTACATCAGTTTTTGCAGACGTGTACATCAGAAACCGTGAGTTTGTGAGTTTGTGTGTGGGTTTATTTGGTATTTGGTCACCGTGACCCTATCACAAAACAGCACATAATAGAGAGATGGCCACATGTAGCATAGCTAAAGGAGTTTATTAGCCAGAGACATTGATGTCCTGACAAAGGCCACTGACCCACTGGAAACAAGGCGAAATGGCTTAAACATGTTGCCATTTATGAGGATGAAAAGGTAACTGGTAGGCCTTCTTTGTCATCCACTTTCAGTATTAAACTCTATCAGGACATCCAATAACAAAGACATATTTAGCAGCCCTAGACGATATTAACAGTTTATTTATTTTTTATTTTTTTACTCTGGCGATTGACAACTCTTTGGGATTACTAATTAAGAGAAAAACAACGTTGCTCCCATGTAATATGATAAAGAACAACTTGGACTCAATTCGGCCAATGGTATGGGATGCCTAATGATGAAGCTTGCCACATTTTAGGAGGGTGAGGGGCTTACATTTCCAAGCGATAGCTCTGCTTGAGTAGGCATGGTAGTGTTCTGAGGAAACTAGCCTTTCATTTGTGGTCTGAAGTGTGTTGGTAGAACGAAGGCCTAGGCAATTTTTCCTCTCCTCATTTAATTGTGAATGAGAACTTCTGGAAAGGATAACATTTATTTGCCATGGCTGTAGATTTTATTGTGCTCCAATTCTATTCAAAGATTCACAACAACAGTTTTCCAGTTGTAGTTTTAGTTATACCTGCGAAACATCATGTTTAAACAGGAAGCTGTTCAATGGTGGGGTAATTAGAGTTGGCTCAAGTTAAAATAGTCTGGATTATTGTTACTGCGATTCAGGCCTTATCCTTTAAGGCAATATATAGGTAACATGCCATTAACACAGTTGAAAACAATCCATTTCAGATTCATGGTGGAAATATTACCCAACTGAGGTCACTCTATTCTGCTACAAAAACTTCACAATAAGGCTTTACTAAGTATAGAGACCAGCACATCTATAATCACTGGGGTTTGCGTTATCTAGGCATCATTACCCTACTTGCTAAAGGATTCCCCTCCAAATTTGGTTGCTAACCTGCAGGCGGTATAATTCCTCTACTTAATCGGATTTCTTTCTAGGGTGAGCAGAAGCATTTTCCAATGTTCACATCCGCAGTCAAGTTAGTAACATACTTGATCCCAGACTATATGCGTCTGTTCCCATCCAAGGACAGGGCCCCATACTTTAAGATTATTCTAGAAATGTTAGTTGAAGAACCTCAGCTTTTGAGGCCTTTGCCTTTCAAGCAACATTCTTGCATCCTTAAGTAACAATCAAGGGTTTATTCCAGATGTCAGAGAATGTTATCAGAATGCTGCAAATTGTCTGGACTGTGAATTAGGCTAAATGTAAACATAACTCATCCCTTGGGTACGACTGAAACAATATTGTTAGACGGCAAGGGAATCCCAACCAGGGACTCAGCCCTCCCTCATACACCATTAATCGTGCCCTGAAAATTTCAAATTTAACAATGCTTTAAAAAAATTAATCTGGCCCTCTCTTGCAGATTAG
Source organism: Lissotriton vulgaris (assembly GCF_964263255.1). Lineage (NCBI taxonomy): Eukaryota > Metazoa > Chordata > Amphibia > Caudata > Salamandridae > Lissotriton > Lissotriton vulgaris. The sequence continues at coordinate 734,271,904 of NC_141699.1, forward strand.
GCTCTTTATGTGAATCACAGAAAGTCAAGTTAATCCTCTATTCAAGTGTTGCCCCATACAAAGAAACAATGACCTTTCTTTGTCATCGAGCAATACACTGTAGAGAAATCCTTCAGAGAACATCTAAAATGTGCCACTAAACTCTGAAGGAATTCTACTTTTAAACCTTCCCACATTTTCTAACAGTGCACCAAATCGGACACAAATCGACCACCATCAAAATCCCAGAGCCACCCTTAAATTTTAATCCCACGCCCTGTTTATCATATTTTGTGCAAAAGGTAGAGTGGGGTTCCAACAATCTTTGTAAGAGAGACAAACTCAACAAAATACATGACCCTTGAGATCTAAAACGCCCAGCCTCCATCTCCCAGAAATCGATTTGACTTCCCCTACAAAACATGGATATTTTTTAGCCCAAATAAATTTCACAATTGAGGACTTGAGTTTTTTTTGTAAAGAAAGTAAGGGATGTTTCCTTTTCCCACTTTCGCTTCCCTCTCTTGAGGGCAATACATAGGCCCATCAAGGCTGCAAACGCCATAGATCATAAATGCCTACCCAACGTGTAAATGCCTAACCATATATAATGTACGCCAACTGTAACCCCAATGGTGTTATAAAATGACCAGTACTGCCTTTATTCTCTCTGTTCTGATTATGTAAAAAATAAAAATTTCTCTAATAAAATCGTTTGAAATTAAAAAAACAAAAGAAAGTAAGGGATGCCTCGCATAGATATATTAAACAGGGCCAGGGAGAACCAACCTTTTCACCAAATGTATCCTGCCAAAAATAATCATGGGCAATTTACAACACATAGTATTCATGGTTCTTTAAAACAAGGGTTTATAATTCAGTGCATACTCCAATGAACATCCAGTCAAGACCTCCCGCCCCCCAAACATTCAACCAGAGAAAGTTTGTCACTAATTGCAAAGACAGGTGAAACAAGGCCTCTATCATCTGCAATACTACAAGCACTTTAATTCTGGTGATGCTGATAGAGTACTCTGCATCCATGTTACATCCTTAAATGTGTGCTAAAATGTCCTCAGTACGGGGAGGTACAGTGCAAGATAAAGCATTACACCATCAGGGTAAAGGCTGTTTTGAAGTACATTAAGAAGACAAACTGTATCTTAGATGTCCCCAAACTCCACTTTCATCATAGCAAAAGACTCAAACAAAACAATAAAAATTGGGGGCAGAGGCCAATTTTACTGGGCTGCCCAAGATTTCAATTACTCCAGCATGAGAGCCACTGAAGAAGAGCTAGGCAGTTGTGCCTTCATACATTTTTGCCACCAACCTCGCGTAAGTACATAAGAGCACTGAAACGATGCAAAATAAACTGTAAAGTCTTGGAACGTCTCCAAGGTGCTGCATGAATGTTACGTTCACTAGGAAGAATACTGGGTAAGCTGGCAAAAAGCCAAGGGCAGTATGGCAACATTTCAAAGCCATATAAAAGAAGTAGTGCAAACTCATCATAACATTAAAAATGGAGAATGCTAAAACTACAGGTGGCAATCACCAACTAGTAATGTAATACTAGGGAAGTCTGATTAAGCTGCAACTGAAATATGTGTAACACCTTTAAGGTCACTGTGTTTTTACTACTAGGTTACTCCCAGCTTCCTCCTGTTCTATTGTAAAGGCAGATGAAAAGAAGCAATATAATAAGTCAACAATAATTCAGGTGGTAATGGAATCGCTCACATTCCTCTGTCAGTGCACCTACTTTCGAATTGAAGTGGCACTGGGTGCACCCGCAAACAAACCATAACCCTAAGTCTAAAAACAATCTCCATGGTTTCCTCACCGCATGCACAGATGTTTTATTTATTTATTTATTTTGGAACACATTTTATTGAGTTATACGATAGAATCAAACATGTAAGATGCAACAAATAAGAGATAACAGTCCTGCCGGCCTCACCCCCACCCCACATCCATCTACAAAAGAAGTTCAAAAAAATAAATGGAATACATCTCAGTTATATAACCCATATTCATAGATAGATCAGTGCGGTACAGTTTCTTTTGGGCCGTGAAATATCTGAATTTCATCTTCCAGAAGCTGGTGATTTTGATGGACTGGCGCTAATTCAATCCCCATATAATCTGCCCTTCTCTTCCAAATCTTTGGGTGTTTTGGGGCATCCCTTAACATTTCACACAGCAATTCTCCATGCCCATAGAGTGGTCTGTACCCTTTTTCCAGACTGATAATGAGGGGCTACTGCTTTCCATTCTTTAGCTGTGTCACGTTTAGCGAGCGTCAGTCCCAGGCCTAGGATGGAGATCTTCTATTTATACCCACCCACATCATCCATAAAATGGAGGAGGGCCAACCACAGAATGGTTTTTGACCAACATAGGATCTGGGTGCCATAGATGTCAGACAATTATTCCACTATCAGGATACAGTGCCTGTCGTTCAGCATTTATTTTTATTTTGCTCACATCTCGCAAAAGTACACCAACCTTATTGCCACATGTGAAACATAATGTAGTTAGGAACCCTGGCACTAAAGAAAGCCCCATACCCAGTTAGGTCTTATCAGAAGGGATGAAACATTACACTGGGTGGGAGATATTCGCCTGAAATTGTATTAATACTAACAAGCAACCAGAATACATTTGCAAAGTCAGCTAGTAGGTAACGTTAATTGGTCCTACTCCCCTTTCTTGCCTCTCCATTTTATTATGACACTCAATAGATAGTGTGATTGTTCTGTCTCACCGTAGAATCAGCTGTAAATCATACAAGCTCCCTCTATTGAATCGGTGAAACCACTTGTGATGATACCCACAAACAAGTGAGGAGTGGGCCCTATGATTAATCATACCATCTTCAGGTGGGCAAACGCCCAGCATCGTATAACTCGGCCCAGCTACACTCTGGCTCTTTAAGAGTCTGAAACACCACACTTTCATACAGGAGCATTCATATTAAAGTGTCAGGGTTCCAATCCCACCTAGAGAATTGATGGTTTATCACCTTTAACTAGAAAGGATGTATTCTAGCTGGTTGTATGAAAGAACCACGAATGCCTTTACAATGCAGGCTTAACAAAAGTCTTTTCAACGCAGGTCTTTACCACGCAAAGTTTTACCACGCATATACCTTTACAACGCAAATGTAAGTATCTTGCCGATATGTATAAAGCATGCCCATATATATATTTCAAAAGAACCGTTATGCTTCCGGAACTCCGAAATTATAACAGCGCCACTCCAAAGGATAGCACAATTATACTTTATTGCGTCGCTGTTATTTCGGAGTTCTGGAAGCATAACTGTTCTTTTGAAATAACGTGGTAGTCGTCACCGCTGCTGGCACGGCGTCGCTTTGGGAGGAGGATCAGCGAAGCATGACGTAGTGTTTACACACACACACACACCTACCTATATACCCACATGTATACACCCACATATACACGCGCCATATCAACCCAAACTCCTAAACCCTACCCACCGCAAACCCCAATGCCTAAAAATACCCTTGCCACCCAAATATCCTTACCTACTCAAAACCTTAAAAATACCCTTACCCACCCAAATACTCCTATCCACCCTAATCCTTAAAAACGCCTCTGCCCCCCAAATACCCCTACCGACCCTAAATCCTAAAATACACCCTTGCCCTATAACTCCGCCCAGCTACGCTCTGGATATATATTATATATAATATTTTCCTGCGAAATACTTACATTTTCGTTGTGAAGGCATGCATGGTTAAGGTATACACGTGATAACATTTTGCATTGTAAAGACTTGTGCATTGTTAAGGATGCGTGGTAATGGTATTAAGTGGTAATGGTATTGCGTGTTAACGGTCACGTTGTAAAGGATGGCTCCAATTCTAGCCATCTGTTCACTCACTCTACCCAACAGTAGTTTATGGTTTAATAGAAGCCTCATTTTTTTCAGGGTACACTAATTTCATCAAAACTGGGAGGTGTCTCCGCTATTGGCCAGTTAAAACACATTTTTCCATCCCATGGTCAGATTTGTCACAAGGAGCACACACATACCAATCTGAAAGCCACACACGCACAAGCCAATCAAAATTCTCATAATGAATGTAAAAGTCATTAGTAAAGAAAGTGTTGAAATGCTAGAAGATCTGCATCAATGAACAATACAAAACAAGTACATATTGGCAAAGCCAATAGGTCTGGTCATCCAAGCCTGTGATGTGTTTTATTTCTGTAATCATATGCAATAAGCATTAACATTTTTAAAGTAATACAATGAAAAAATGATCCAGTCCAAAGGGGGTGGAGGTGCCTCGTGCAAAAATACATACTTAAACCTTGACAAAGCCAATAGGCCTATGTTTAATGTGAAAACAAAGGCAAGGGCATGAAGAGTTATTTCATGTCCTAAGAAATTAAATCCAGACCTACTGGTTTTGTCAATGCTTGACCGAAGTGGTGGAAATAGTGATGCTGGTGGTGTGATTTTTAGTGGCAGATTTAGTAATGGTATTGGTACTGTGGTAGAAGGGTTTTTTGCTGGTAGTGTGGTGTAGGTGTTATTTCGATTAATAGAATAATGGTGGTGAAGGCATAGGTGGTGTTGGTATTGGTAACAGTGTGATGTTGGCACTACAAGTGCTTTGGTATACGTGGTAGTGTAGTATAGGTGGTTATTATCAAGTGTCCACATATCACGTCTAAATCATTATGATTTTTCTTAATCATAGTGACACATCCAGACCACACGACAGACTCCGATGTGATTAACAAAGAACAATTAGAGGCCATGGTGCAGGATGCAAGACACAAAACATTTATGTGACAGAAAGCACGGTGGAAGGGGGGGGTGTACATTTTGAAGTAAAATGTTCACTCATGCATTGCCAGGCAAGCAATCCACAGTATGGTGGAATGATATACCTAACAGCCAAAAGCATATGGTGGTAAAAGAACAATCTTGTAAATTGATTTAAGATGCGACTGACAATGTCCCAAGGCTCAGATGCAGGTCCAAAAAGCCAGTGGCAAAAAGGGAGGGGAAATTATCACAAAGCTTCCGATGTATATTGTAAGCAAAAGGTCTTGTAGTCAGATGCACTGTTAAACCATATCTTAAGAATGACTCGCCTCAAAAACTGCATTGCCAGTGCACTATTGGTTCCACCATGTCCAGCCTACGATGCAACAGCCAAGGGTGGGCAGAATCACAGTCTTCTTAAAAGGCCAGTCACATCCCTGCCTCCACCAACAGTAGTTGGCACTAAACCACAAGAAATATCTATATGCTGCACACCAGAAACAGTGTCTATGCCACCAGTCACTACATACAACAGTACAGACAGCCACCACTAATGTCAAATAACCTCGGGTCTAGAACACTATGAAACTTGTACTCACAAACCAATGCAATAAGCAGGGAGAGACATTTAGAACAACTATTTTCTACCTACTTATGAAATAGCCAATAGATCTAAAACAGTCGAACGGATGCTACATATTAAATACATTTTTGCTAGTTGTCATAGTATTTTGAAAGTTGTGTTTCAATGCAACAGCCTTATGCAATGAGACAATTTTGGATAAGCATATTTGCCAAAATACCACTTTGCCACTGGAACAGGTATTTACAGTTCCCGCATAACATTTTCTAGGAAATAATGAAGAGCCAAACCCAGAGTAAAACTGCAGAAATCAATCTAGGCCCAGTTAGAATCTGAAGTGTTCAGGGGGAACTGTTCTTGGCAACAGAAAAAAGGGAAAATAGGACATCTGCCAAAGACTGTGGCATTTAATGTATGACGTCAACGGGTCATGCATAACGGTCCCAACCCTGATGCCAAAAGTTTCAAATGAAAACAAACAATTCAAGTTTGACAGTCTACCACAGGCAAAAGAGATATTTTAAGCTTGTGGCTTTGTTAATACCACAAGTTGAAGCTAGATTTATATTATTAAAGTGTTCCAGGCACCACACTTTAGCAACAGGAATATAGAACATGCATGTTCGAATAACACAAAAAATAGGAAATTATGTTTTGGTGTATTATGTGGTTTCCTTGAAAGCTGTGTGTGTGTCTAGCTGAAATCACAGGCACACTAGTAGGGATGCTCGTCATTATCCAATTTTTTGGTAATCTATGCAATCATTTCTTTCTAGAAAACCGATCCCTTTCGATTTTAAGTGCCAGTGTTTTCCTGAAACTGGCCAAAAATGTAATTGAGAGACTAGCATTCAAGACAGTGCGCACAACATAGCCGTAATGGTTAGTCTGTTATGTTGGTAGACTAATAGTTGAGGGTTCTAGGTTATTACGCTCGCTCAATGAAGGGAAACCAAGAGGACTATCTACGGTAACAGGGTGTTGATAGGTCTGGGTGCCTTCAGCAAAGCAAGGTCTGCCAGGCTTATACATTTGCAAGAGTCTGGTGAGAGGAGGAAAGCTAACAGGGGATGGACTATTGTGCATGTCAACGCACATAACTATCTTGCAAGTTAAGCTGTTAACATACCTTTCTCCTCTTTCTCCTAGGTGTATTTGTGGCAAAGATCGCCCGACCCAAGAATCGTGCAAGTTCAATCCGTTTTACGGAATCGGCTGTGGTGGCTCATGTGGATGGGAGGCCCCGTCTCATGTTCCAGGTAGCTAATGCAAGGCCCAGCCCACTAACCGACGTCCGAGTGAGCGCAGTGTTGTATCAGGAGAGTGAGAACAGTCCGCTGCACCAGACCACTGTGGCCTTTCAGATGGACAGCGTTGGTCCAGAGTGTCCCTTCTTCACCTTCCCCCTCATTTATTTTCATCCCATCACACAATCAAGCCCTCTGTTCCCACTGCTCCAGAGGGAAGAGCCCCCTTACTTCGAATTGGTAGTGTTCCTGTCAGCCATACAAGAGAGCTCGGGGGAATCCTGTCAGCAGAGGACCTCCTATCTACATTCAGAAATTCTGTCTGGTCATCGTTTTGCCCCAGTATTAACACGAAGTGCCAAGGGCAAATACCAGATCACAATGGACAACTTTGGAAAGACTATCCCTGAGCCCACAGCCATAATGAATCAAAAAATTGATAGTAGGACTGACCTAGAGTTGTGCATGAACGGACAGCCTGCTGACACGTTCCTCATCTGCGAGACCAACCTTGGAGAATAACTTGTGTAGCAGGCCCATAATGCACCACTGCAGATTATTGTACACAGAGCCCGTGAATGTTCACAGGTAACTCATGACAACCAAGACGTGCAAATTATGCCCCCCACACCACACAACGCTCCAACAACAGGGCTCAAAAGTGGCCATCCAAAACACTGATACACGTTACAGTGAACGTCGGAAAATGTGTGCTACTGACTTTAGCTACATATACCACACACATTCAGGCACAAAGAGAAAGCCAGGAAAAACAGCAATGTGATTCGGACACAACCAAACGTATGAATAAACAAACACAAGCAGGCACACCTAATCAAGCATGCAAACAACCACAAGTTATGAGTGAAAAAACAAAACTTGGTTTGTAAAAAATATATGCACTCTGATGTAATTAATCTGCATGTATGGCCAAAAACAAGCCCAGAGGGGAAAAAAAGGAGGGACGTAGTACCAGACAGATCACAACAAACATGTACACATTTAGGCGCACACAAGCTTGTGTGCATACACATCCATTAAGCGCATAGAAATGCAATCCAATTAGTACACCCAGAAGGAAATTAACAAACCGTGCAGGAGGGAAAACGAGCACCAATTTGGGCGTAAACAGCATTCATAAACAAAAGCACAACCAGGCACTGGAATACAACTAAACATGCAAACACATACAAGCAAGAAAGCAACCACACAACTAGACATTTGCTCACACACTGTGGCCAGATATACAGATCAAGTTATGCACACATAAAATAAGAATTGAGACTAAACTGCAAGGCATAACAAGCCCACGCACAGAAACAGTCAAGAAGGCACAAATGCACAGGCAAGAACATGAACAAAATGACACCGATAAACACTGTACTGGTATTTCTATAGCGCTTTCCATACCCTTGCAATGCCTATATGTATAGTGCTATGCACGTCTAGCAGAATCCTGGACAGCTTTCTGGTGCATCTTCTTAAGAAGGATAGGAGTGTTGAATTGGGCTTCAAACAGTGCATACGTTTGAATGCTGTGGAAAAGCGCGATAGCCGTACATTCAAGAACTATACATGCTTACGGACATATATGGGTTGCAGGAGGAGTGCTTGTCCTTCCCACAGGTCAATGTTTTGTTATGTATGCAGTTTCAGAGACAGAATCCGTCAGGGGGGAAACGGACACCTCCGTATCACCTGCAGTGCAGGGGGCCCCAATCAGGGCCCCAGTCATCTAGAAATAAAAGGTGACCCCTCAGCTTGTCAGCTCGAGGGTATGGGTATTGCGAGGGGCCCCCATCACCATTCCATGGCCCCCTAAGAATTCCTTACACCACTGGAAACCGGTTTCTCCAATAATTTACTGGTCAATACCCAGCAGTGTTACCAGTTTGGTCCCTTCAGACATTTGACAGACCATCCTGTATCGTTTTAGGTCCATTCGATATGGGATACTATACGGCCACCTAGTGCTTGAGCCATGTTTTGGGGAAGAGACAAGTTTGTATTGTATTTCTGAATTCCAGGTGGGTGCAGATCGTCATCATTTTATTCAGTATGATGCTGCAGTCTGCAAGTTTGTACTAGAACGACCTTTCAACTATATATTTCCTGAACAGGAGGATCACTACTAGTGGTTCCATTCTCAATCTAATATTCCTAATTTGGACACAAATTTTGAATTTTGTTTGGTCCTGTATGGTAGTCTGTCTTAGGGACACTGCAAAGTGCTTTGAAGGATATTCGTTTGGGACAGGTAACCAGTGGGGTGCCTTCAGAGCATGGGAAATGTGGTTGCCTGGCTGTCTGCTGTAGAATACATCTTAGTAGGACAGTACACGAACTGCTGATGTTTAGACCCTATGGAGGTAGACTAGGTAGTTCTAACGGTGTTGAGATGTTCTCCTGATGGTTTCAAGATGATGGTGTTAGATACATTGTTGCCCTGTCTTTGAAGTGAGAGTCCATTATCACCCTTAAGTTCTCTACTGCAGTCGATATTTCAGGAGGAGATCCAACCCCCATCAGCCATGTTGTGTTTGGGTTCACAGTTAAGGATTGCGGTTTAAGGCTATTTAGTTTTAGGAGATTTTGCAGCGCAAAGATCTTAACTCCAATGCATTTTGCGAAACCTGAATTCTTGAAGTCTTATGAGTTTTTCCAGTTTAAGGATAATTAGCATCATATTAGCTGTATCCGGTGAGTTTATAAGCTCTGGAAATGGGGCCACTTACAGTTGGAAGAGAAGCAATGCAATAATTGAGCCTTGTGGAATGCATAACTTGTGTGTTAATGGGACATTGGTAGGGAGATGGAGACACAATGTTTTCTGTCTATGAGTCAGAACTGAGTCAATTTTAAGGCAGTGCATTGTATTCCTACTTAGTTTAGTCTGGAGTAGGATCTATTGATCCAAACTATCACGGAGGACAACAAGGATGTCAGCAACCCTTCTGTTTGACTCAACAGTGTTGTGAGTTTATCCTGGATTACAATTAATGCAAATTCAGTACCTCTGCCAGGTTGAAACCCTGTTTTCTGATAAGAGAGTTTGCGTACCCCAGGGACATTTATCTGCAAGAATGTTGCTCCTTCAGTTAGTTTGCCCACAAATTACTCATTTGATATTGATCTGTAATTTGGTGCATCCCCAGGGTGTAGTTTTTTCTTCTTCAGGATCGGCCTGATTTAAAATGTTTTTAAATCTCAAGTCAATTCTACAAATGACTGATTAGTAAATTATCGCTCTTTCCCTCTGGGTGCATAGGTAGATTCAAAAATATACTTAAATGTATATTGGCGGCTAGGGCCAGGAAGCATTCAGCAACGCTGAATGTCTATTAGATGGTCCCTTTCTTTTATAGGCAGAAGGTTAAATGAGAATTGTTTTGGTTGTGTTCACAGTTCGGCCCCGTTTGTAGAGTGGTGATGTTATTGACAGTGTTTGGTAAAAAAAATGGACCTCAAGCTCCTTTGCTTTTTTTTGTGAAATGTTTTGCAAGAGTTGCACAGTTCTCAGTGATGGACACAGCCTAACATGCAATCAGGTTTATGGAATTAGACAATGATTTTGAACAGATATTTAGTAGTAGATTTGTATGCTCTTTGTACTATGTTTTATGCTTCAACATGTGTTTTGAACTACTGCCGTTTAGGTTTTTGATTTTCCATTTTAAGATATTTATGTCTGACTTGAGTCGGCCGGCATTTCATATATGCCGGTGTCTTGTGGCTTAAGGGATGCCCTTTATTAAAGACCACAGTGAGCCAGTGGTGTAGCTTTAGGAAATTTGAGGCACTTCAACATATGTCAACAATGTCTACAAAAATGTTGTTTTTAAAATTCTATTCTGCCAATTATTTTACATGAATTCAAATGACATATATAATTATTGTATGATTGCATACAAAGTTATTTGTACAATGTTCCTTACATTTCATTATTGTATGATATACACACAAGCAGCTTGAATCATTTACGTAAAATCAATTCAAGATAACACAAGACCACAAGTCTATTATAGACCACAAATATTTCTGATGAAGAAGCCAGCCAACTAGTGTGCCGCAGCCAAGACGAGCATTATCAAGGAAAATTAGCATAAGTCTGGATGCACGAAAGCAAAAATATATTTATCTTTGGCAAATCTGAAAACGAGAGGACAAAGGTAATCCAAAGCCCACCTTAGGTTCATGTGTTTATTAAATCACAAGTCTAACCGACAGCATCACTGGTAAGTTGGCCAAATATTTATATAAAGGATTGGGTTGTTGTACTGACTGACATGAAAGTTCATTATAATCTTTTTCACCATTGAGTTGCCCTTGATAAAGTTGCATAGAAAATAGGATGAAGTTTGGCAGAGTTTATTAATGATGCGATGGAAAATGAGCTATGGTTCTTGTGAACCAATAATAACCATGATAAAGAGACTGTTGGATAACAATCACATATCGGTTGCCTTTTTCTTTGGAAAGATCTGTTGACTCATGTGGTCCTGTATTACTTAAAACTTTCAATTCATTCTGTGCATATGATTCAAATAGATTGTGTATATGATACAATTATGTAATATGAGAATACTGTGCAAATAACTATTTGTTATTGGACAATTATTAGAATATATTTGGTATGATTTTATGGGAACAAATTGATAGAACACTTAAAAAAGAAAAACGTTTTAGAATTCGTTGACCAGTATTATATTTGGGGGTGCCTCTGATACACCTTTTTCATTCACGCTAAATGCACAGCAGAAAGGGTAACTGGTGTTATGCAAGTGGATCTTAACGGTGGCCATTTGCACACACTCATAATGCTTTTCCAGTGGTGTAGGTGGCTTACAGACATCAGTGAATTTAGGCGCTGTGACACCACAAGTTTTTTGTAATTATTCTATACTTAAGCTCTTCCACTTTCTGGTATGGAAGGTTTAATTTGGTGTTGGCAAGAGGAGTAGCACCGTTGTTAGGTTTACGATGAAATAAATGGCATAGTAATCACTTGAGTTTGTATTGTATTTCTTTAACCAAAATACAGTCCTTTACTGCGAATATGGCATTAAGCACAAGACCTGCTTCATATGTGGCTCCAGGGAAGACCTGATGGCTATTGTGCCCCTCTAAATTGTTGAGTGGGCATACAGTCTGGTGTAGAACAGGATGATATATTGTTAGTTCGGAGGGCATCCCCAAAAGCCTGTGTCTGAAGGTGGTAGACAAATTGGAATGGATGAGGTGGTGATGAGAACAGCAAATTAGTAAGGATTCACAAGAACGGTATTCTTAATTATTAGTTGTTGCTGGGTATTTAGTGAACTACTGCAAGACCCCTGTCGCACCCCTTTGCTTCATTACTGCAGAGTAATGCATCCGTTTGGGGAGTTCTGAGGCAGAACTGCAGGAGAATTGTTGCCAATGCTAGATTCTGTAAAAAAACTCAGGTTCAGTCTGGAATTAAAGATGGCGCATATGTGGGTCCTATTCTTCCGTAAGGATCTTGGATTAATCAGAATGAATGACAAAGGTTTACTGGACGACCAGAAGGTTGTGCGTTTCCTGTATGTTTGAAAGGTGTTGAAAATCCGTTCTGGTGAAGAGGCCTTGCGGTAGGTAACAGCTGTGGCATCTAGCCTGCTTGATTTGATTGTGGTTTGGCTGATTATGTGTTAGCCTACGGTGCTATTGGTGGAGATTTTAGGATTTGCTCCAATTAATATTCAGAGTGTGCTGTAGGGGGTACCAAATATGATGAAAATTTGAAATTCGTCATCCTGAGGAAAATTCCCTAATTATTGTCTTTTTGCCTTACGATTTTTGTTGTGTGAAGTTTTTTTGATCAGTTATTTTCCTCTTAGAAGAAGTTGAAAGTTCCTTAATATTAATTTTGTTTCTGCATTTTTTCAGGGCAGTGTGGCAATTGTTTTTTAGATAAGGTGGCACAGTTCATCTCACTCATTTACATCTGAAAGTAGTGATTTGATGAGGCTATGGGTAATGGAAAGTCAAGATGTGAGATTGTTAAGGGGAATTGGCAGGATTTACTGCAATGAATGAGAACAGATGGCTTCTTGTCATAGTGTAAATTACGAGTGAGCTAACAAAGTTCAACAGTTTGCACCTTTTTGAACTTAGAGTAAGAAAGGTAGCTTAGATGTGTTATTGTTTGATCGGTGTTTAATTGAGGTCCTTTAAGGGAAGGAGTGGGAAATCATTAGACATAGGCTTGTTTTGTTAGCAGTGGCCATGTGATAAATAATGACAGTACAAATACAGATGGTGAGTAAAGGGTAATTGGATGGGTAGGATAAAGAAAGGAGTAGTTTAAAGAATTAGTGATATTGGGATCAAAGCAGAAAAGGTGGGAGTAAAGCATAGTCAAATGGTATTGGAATGATTTTTGGGATGTGAATCAGAAAAGGATCTGTTAGTGGGTTACGTGGAATATCTGGGGGTCGCTTTAGAGAAGGCCTTTGGTAAAAAATGACATACACAACCTCGTACCAAAAGAAGCACATATGTTAAAACTATCACCTATACAAAACAGAAAAAAGCATAAAACATAAGTCATGGTTGATCACAGATCATAATGTGAAAATCATACACACATACTGTAAGCAATCAGAACTAAGGAAGAACCAGTAGCAGGCGACAGAAGGCGACAAGTATATGCTACTGTTCATACTTCTATTTTCACCTCTCAGGGTGCTGAACATATGAACATCAATGAAGAAACAGACTACTGAAGTACATGCAAGTTGTCCTACAATATCCCTCATTTTACCAGGTGAACCACTTAGTAAGCAAATGAGTCAATAACTTTCTGATCCAGTTTTCTAATTATGAAAATATTACTTGAAAATAGAATTTCATTTTACAAGGACATGACAGAGGTTCTAGAATGTTAAAAGTAGTAAAGGTGGCGAAATAGCTTCCCAAACAAATGACAAAGCAGTGTACAGAAGATTTGAGTGTCGTTTTGTGTGTCCAGCCACTATAAACACCCTTCCTAAATGCCAACTCCAACAGTAGATGGCTGAGCGTATCCAGTACTGTGCAAACTCATAAAAAATCTGCTTTTTACTGAATAAATATATTTTCCAAAGAATTGTAAGACTTGCATCTTTTTTTAATTTACTTAACAATCTCCACCGAAAGGAATTACAACAATATATATAACGATTCTAGGACAAGCGAGAGCAGGAGGAATGCGAGACATATGCAAACAATAGAATACTATATGTCACAGGGCTAAGAGAGGGCAATACAGGAGCCGGACAGCACCAAAGCGAGCCAAAGGATTCTGAAGGAGAAGCAGGACGCCATAGAGTATTCTGAAGAACTCTAAGCGAAGAGAGGATACATGAAGAAAAAAAAAATACCAGACATTAAAAGAGGACTCCAAAGGGACAAGGTGGAGATGTGGTAAATCACAGCACCCCAGAGAGTAACAACAAAGACAAAAGGAAGAGAGATATAGATTAACTAAAAGATGAAGCAGATAGCAAAAGTAGACACTAAAAAATAGCAAATCAGAAGACTAATAAGAAAGTGAGTACTAAGGGTGAGAGGAGTTATCAAGCATGAGACACCATGGGAAAGGGATCACCAACCAAAGGATAGGTAAGTGCACCAGAGGGAAGTCTAGGCACATTACCTAAAGCCACAAAATATTCAATATATTGGTCGTGAAATTTTGCAAATGCTACTTACCAGTATGCATCTGTTCTTGGCATGTAGGGCTGCTGACATTCATATCTGTGCATAGATCGCCACCTAGTGTTGGGTCCGGATGATTGCACATTGTTGTCCTGGAAGAGTCTTCGAAGTATCACGAGATAGGTGGCTCCTCCCCTGGACTACAGTGCGCATGGGCATCGACTCCATCCCCAGATTGTTTTTAGCCATTGTGGCCGCGATGGAGTGAACTTTGTGAGTGATGACCATGCCATGAAATGTATGTAAACACTGCAGCTGCTACAGGCGCCGGGGAGGAGGGCGGGCGATATTAATGTCAGCAGCCCTACATGCCAAGAACAGATGCATACCGGTAAGTAGCATTTGCAGTTCGAGGCATGTGGGCTGCTGAATTCATATCTGTGCATAGAATACATAGCAGTCCCTCCATTAGCGGCGGCCGCCCGTGCCAGCTGCAGCAGTTTGAAAAAGTGTCTTGAGAACAGCCTGCCCTACAGCTGCCTGCTGTTTAGAGTGCACGTCTACACAGTAATGTTTAGTAAATGTATGTGTGGTAGACCATGTGGCTGCTCTACATATGTCCTCTAAGAGAATGTTTCCAAGGAAGGCCATAGAGGCCCCCAACTTCCTGGTGGAGTGGGCCCTCGGTGGAATTGTAAGAGTGCGTTTAGCTTTTGCATAACAGATCTGAATACATTTCACGATCCACCTAGCAATACCAGCCTTGGAAATAGCGTTACCTTTGTGGTGTGACGCAAAAGCAACGAAAAGCTGCTTAGTCTTTCTAAAATCCTTGGTCCTGTCAATGTAATACATTAGGGCCCTTTTGACGTCAAGGGTGTGAAGCATCCGCTCCGCCAGTGACTCAGGATTTTGAAAAAACACCGGCAACTCAATTGTTTGGTTTATGTGGAACTGAGACACAACCTTGGGTAGAAATTTAGGGTTAGTGCGGAGCACTACCCTGTTAGCATGTACCTGGAAGAATGGCTCCTGGATTGTGAGGGCCGGCAGCTCACTAACTCTCCGTAGCGATGTACTTGCTACTAAGAAAGCCACTTTCCAAGTCAAGAACTGAAGTTCGCAGGAATGTAGTGGCTCAAAGGGAGGACCCATCAGTCTAGTAAGAACCACATTGAGGTTCCATTCTGGAGCTGGTGGGGTCCGTGGTGGAATGACCCTTTTGAGTCCTTCCAGAAAAGCTTTGATAGCAGGCACTTTGAAAAGTGAAAGGTGCTGTCTATTTTGGAGGTATGCGGCCATCGCAGACAGGTGAATGCGGATGGAAGTATATGCCAAATTACACTGGTACAGATGGAACAGGTAACAGATGATGTTCTGAATGGAAGCATCTAGTGGATTAATGTTGTGGTTTACGCAATAAATGACAAATCGCTTCCATTTGGCCGCATAACAGGCTCTAGTAGTGGGCTTTCTTGCCTCCCGAATGATGTCCATGCAATTGGGAGGAAGGTTATGGTAGCCAAACTCTAGGACCTCAGGAGCCAGATCGCCAGGTTGAGCTGTCGCGGATCTGGGTGCTGAATGTCGCCATGGCTCTGAGTCAGAAGGTTGGGTGTGAGATGAAGCCTTTGATCCGGTACCACGGACAGTTCCAGAAACGTGGTGTACCATGGTTGGCGAGCCCACGTTGGAGCAACTAGGATGAGGGTCATCGAGTGCTGCCTGAGCTTGCGCGCCACCAGCGGTATCAGAGGTGCTGGGGGAAAAGCATACGCAAATTTGCCTGACCAGTTCATCCATATCGCATTGCCCTGCGATTGCGGGTGTGGGAACCTGGCGGCGAAGCTTTGGCATTTTGCGTTCTCCCTTGTGGCGAACAGGTCTATCTCTGGATGACCCCATCTTTGAAAGTACGGCTGGAGTACTGATGGATGTATCTCCAACTCGTGCATCTGGTGGCTGTGCCTGCTGAGCAGGTCCGCCATCTGATTGTCTTTGCCTGGGAGGTGTTCTGCCATGAGGAAGATGTTCCTCTGAATGGCCCACTTCCACATGCTCCGAGCCAGATGAGACAGCTGCGGAGAGTGTGTTCCTCCCTGCTTCTGAATGTAGTACATGGCCGTCATGTTGTCCGTCCGGATCAACACGACCTTGTTGCACAGATGTACTTTGAACGCCTTTAAGGCCATGAAGATCGCCATCAGTTCTAACACATTGATGTGCATCTTCTTCTGCTGTAGTGTCCATAGTCCCTGCACTGTGTAATGGAGTACATGCGCTCCCCAACCCTGGAGAGAAGCGTCCGTCGTCAGGATAATCTGTGGCACAGGCTCCTGGAACGGTCGGCCCTTGCAAAGGTTTTGTGGATTCCACCAATGCAGAGAGTTGTATGCCCGACCGCACACCCACACTAGGTCTTTCAATTGCCCGCGAGCCTGAGTCCACTGACGTGCCAAGCACTCCTGAAGCGGACGCATATGTAGTCTCGCGTGCGGGACAATGGAGATGCAGGAGGCCATCATGCCTATCAACTGCATGAACACTCTTGCTGGAAGCGAGTGCTGAGGTCTGAATCTTTGGATCAGCGACTGAATGCTGGCGAATCACTGAATTCGGCTGCGCAGTGGCCGCTAGAGTGTTTATGGTCGCCCCCAGAAACTGCCGTATGTGGGCGGGCTGGAGATGGGATTTTGGGTAATTCAGTGAGAACTACCAACCTAACTTGAGTGGATCAACCACTCAACCTCTGCGCACTGTTGCTACTAGTGAGTCACACTAGTTAAATCATCATTTTCAATTTCATTTTAATTCTTTCACAAAAACTTTTTCAACATAACCACATTCACCTTTCTCCTTTGAAAGTGTGATATTTAATCATCAATTCTTTTACAAAAAATTCTAACATATATTCACAAAACAACAGTTCATAATTTCACTGTATCAGCAAAATACAATCTTTTCTTTGCAACTTAAAGTTGATGTAGCCCGATGCATTTCGAGTCCTAGATGGACTCTTCCTCAGGGGCCTAAAAATGTAAAAATCTTATGTCAGCAAATTCAATATAATATCCAGTTTTTGTCTGATTCAAGTTTCAAAAACCACCGGATGCTCACTACAACATAATATCATGTACAAAAAAATAATAATGGCTGCAGCATGCACTTTTTACACCTTTTTCATGTAAAAACCACCACCATTGCACCTTAAAACGTGAATGTGCTGAAACAATGTATACTCACAACCAAACCACGAGGTTGTGGTACCTGTAAACGAGAGTTCTGACTGTTAATACATGCTAACAACGTTCAACCAAATGCCCTAAATCTAAAAACCACCTCGTCAAGCTTCCGCTTACCTCGAGTCTCTAAGAATGTAAAAACGCCACGTTTCCGTCTCAATTCAAAATTGCCACCTACAACGAAAACATTGCAGTCCTTAGCTTCGTGTTGCAAACTATAGTCGTAACTACCGCTTACCCCCCGGGCACCCATTCTTACCTCTCCGCTAAACACCAACTCCTAACTTCACTCGCTGCCAGTTACAAACCCAGCGCCGGGCTCGCCAGGTTAAGATCACGCTCTTCCTCAAGCAACAGTAAAAACGGACTAATTCCAAAATCTCGGACCCGCCATGTTTGTGAAGTCTACCAACACGAAACCAACAACACTCGGGGAAAATTACTCAACGACCTCGAGCTACGCGGTAGCCCTTAAATCATGACCTGATGAAACCACTTACTGCCACTTTCGGTCAAGGAAAAATAATCGAAAATAAAACAATGAAAAAATAGTGAAAAAATAAACGAGACAAAATAAATAAAAATAATGATAAAGTGCTCGAAAATAACCATCACATAAAGATTATTTACAGTATTACATATAAAGCATTTTAGTGCAATTCAACCATTCAAAAGTACATGTATGAAAAATATGATCAAAAAAGTTCACATGCTAAAGAGAGGTTTGGCCAAAACCTCTACATGGATCTAACCTGGCGTACAGTATTTATTTTACAAAAAACATGTATAATCTATCTTTTCATTTAGACCTTTAGGTTCCTGGGTCCCTAGGTACCGAATCCAAAATATCTCTCTTTGTAGGAGGGATCTGGTGAGATCCACTCCTTCTCGTGTTTCAATTTTCTCCAAAACTGAGAACTGTAGCTGGGATATGTTGTGCCTGTTTTCTGTCCAATGTTTAGCTAAATTGCTCTTGATGTTAACATTCCTAATAGTACTCTTGTGTTCAGATATTCTTGTTTTAAGTTTTCTTTCCGTTTTCCCCACATACAATTTGCCACAAGGACATTTAATGACGTAGATCACACTTTTGGAGTTACAATCACTGTCGTGGTGTAAGTCAATGGTTTTACCTGTCTGGGGATGATGCAAAGTATTCCCAACAATTACATTATGGCAATGCACACAGTTCATGCACCTTTTCATTCCTTTGTAGTTTGCTCTTCTTTTGATTATGGGTGATTTTAGCAACTCCTTTAAGTTTTTCGATCTGTTGTATGCAAACATCGGTTTTTGCTGGAAAATGCCTCCAAAATCTGGTTCGTGTAACAAAAGTTCCCAGTGTCTTATTATTATGTTTTTTATTTTGGATGAGCTTGTGGAGTATTTTGAAACAAACACCTGTCTGTCCAGAATCTTCTTCGGTTTTTTTTCCAGAAGCTTCTCCCTGTTGAACCTGGCTACCTTATCCTTGGTTTGCTTTAATACACTCTCCGGGTAACCTCTGGATGCATATTTTCCTTCTTGTATTTCCAGATGTTTTTCCAAGGTCTCAGATTCTGAGCATATCCGTTTTATCCTCATATATTGCGACATGGGCAAATTTATTTTTAAGTTCTGAGGATGAAAACTCTGAAACAATAAAGAATTGTTAACATCGGTCTCTTTCCGAAACACTTCAGTTTGTAATGTTCCATTTTTCAATGACAGTAAGACGTCCAGAAATGCTATTTCGTGGTCACTGATAGTATGAGTAAACTTGATTTGCTCTACATGAGTGTTTAAAATCAAGATTTTATCTTCCAGCATTTCTCTGTTACCTGACCATAATACAAAAATATCATCGATAAATCTTTGATATATCAAACTATGATCCTGCCATTCTTTATCCGAAAAGATATGGTCTGCTTCAAATTTAGCCATATACGTATTGGCATATGCGGGAGCCCCCGCAAATCCCATTGATGTTCCATTCTGTTGTAGGAAAAAATTTTTGTCCCATTGGAAGTAGCTATGGTATAAGCAGAAATGCAACAATTCTAAAATGAAAGATTTTTCTGCTCTGATGGTTTCTAGCTCCAACAAAGCCCATTCCACAGCTTCCAGTCCTGCTTGGTGAGGTATCGAAGTATAAAGAGATTTTACATCTATAGTGCATAGTAGTAGATCTTGTGTTGTGGTAATATCTTTTAATTTCTGCAAAAAGTGGTTGGTATCTTTTGTGTAGGATGGCCACTCTTGGACGAATTGCTGTAAGAAAGTATCTATATACTGCCCCAATGGTTCAAAAATCGTGCCACAACCTGTGACTATAGGCCTCATAGGAGGGTTCATTTTGTCTTTATGAACTTTGGGTAGCATGTAAAGGCGGGGTCGCCTGGGGTTCTGTACTGTGAGGAATTGTTTCGTAGCCATTGAGATATGACCAAGTTCACACGCTTTGTCTAAGATGGTTTTTAAAGTCACTTCCAGATCATAGATGGGGTCTTTGTCTAATTCCAGGTATGTCAATTCGTCAGACACATGTTCATTAACTTTTGCTTCATAGAATTCTTTATCCATCACTATTATTGCTCCTCCTTTATCAGCCTTTTGAATGTGAATATTCTCATTCATTTGAAGTTTTTTTAGGATGTTCCTTTCATGAATTGATAGATTCTTTGTTTTGGATCTGTGAAAGCTCAATTTTTCTAGGTCATTTCTCACTGCTTTTTCAAATGCGTCCAAGATTTTGTGCGAAACCGGAGCTTGGTATTTAGATTTAACTTTGAATTCCATGAATTCAGTCGGTTCTTTTTCTTCTTGTGTGGGAACTACATTAGTGAAGAAATGCCTAAGTCTTAACACTCTCATGAACTTGAACAGTGCTATTTCACTTTCCAAGATGTTTGTGTCATAGGTTGGGACAAAACCCAATCCTTTATTCAGTACTTGAAGTTCTTTAGATGTTAACTCAGTTTTGGAAATGTTCATCACTAAATTTACTTGGTGCTCCTTGTTCTTGCTCCTTCTCTGGCTTCTCCTGGTTTTTGTTTTGGTTTTCCTGGTGGTTGTGTTAAATCCCCTGCCTGGGGAAAAGAAGACGGCTTTGATGTAGTTGCCGTTTGGTCTGAATCTATCTGTTCACTTGGGCCAGGCGTTTCTCCAATTTGTGTTTGAGCTGATGGTCTAGAAGCACTTAAATCGGTGTCCGAAACTAAACTCTCCTCCGAGGTGTTAGTTGGTTTTTTCCTGGGTTGATAAGCTCTCCTCTGGGCATAGACTTCAGCCCAAGTGTATACTTCGTTGAGCTTATAATCAAGCGTGTCCCTCTTAAATTTTCTTAATTTACCTTCTTGAATTTCCTTGGTGTATTTATCCAATGTAATGTTAATGTCATTCAAAGTTTTATCCCAATCGTCCTTTTGCATCCTGCCTTCTAGATTTTGTTTGATCTCGTCAATTTCACGGGTCAGGTCTGCAATGACTCTCGCCAATTCCTCAATCAGTAACAATATTAAATCTAGTGAACACTTATTTAATATTCGATACCATTTTTCCATAAAATCTTTGTTCAAATGGAACCTGTAAAGCATAGGTTTAATAGACATTCGTAATCCTCGTGGTATCCTTTTTTCTTTATGATACTGAACCAGGGTCGATGCATGGAGTTTTTGGCTTACTTCTCTTTTAGCTAGAAATTGTAGTTGCTTCAATTGTTGTACTATAGTGTTGCCTTGGGCATCCGAAGTCTTTACTTCTTGAACCAAAGAGTAGATATCCGTTGCTTGCTCAGCTGTATATGCCAAAGTTTTTGCTCTCTCATCTGTAAGGCTTGATATTTGATCAAACAACATTTTTTTCAATGGGTGCTCTTTCCGTTTGGACAACGTGACAAAATGAATATAATGGAAGGAAGGCACTCCTTTCTTTTACAATATATAGTTTGTTCCTCAACAAAAAGGAACAAACTATATATTGTAAAAGAAAGGAGTGCCTTCCTTCCATTATATTCAATTCAGTGAGAACCCCAGATCGTGCAGAAGGCGAATGGTGTGGGACACGTGGTCGGCGCACGGCTGGTCCGACTTTGCTTGAATGAGCCAGTCTTCCAGATAGGGGTAGACGTGGATGTTCTGACGTCTTAGATGCGCCGCCACCGTCGCTAGGCACTTCGTGAAGACCCTGGGCGCTGTGGTGACCCCAAAAGGCAGAACCTTGAACTGGTAGTGCTGGTTTTGAATGGTGAACCTTAGATATTTTCTGTGTGAAGGATGCAGGGGAATGTGAAAGTATGCATCCTTGAGATCCAGAGTTGCCAGGAAGTCCCCTTGCCGAAGCAGTGGGAGAACCTGCTGCAGTGTGAGCATATGGAAATGTTCTGACAGAATGTACAAGTTGAGAGGTCTGAGGTCTAGGATGGGCCTGAGGGATCCGTCCTTCTTTGGAATTAGAAAGTACAGGGAGTAAACCCCTCTACCCCTTTCCTGCAGTGGAACGAGCTCTATTGCCCCTTTTTGCAGCTTGAGGTTGACTTCCTGCTGCAACAAGTGCAAGTGCTCGCCGGACATAGGACGGCTCTTTGGAGGTATGTTGGGTGGAGTGGATGTGAGCTCCAGACAATAACCGTATTGGATAAGAGATCTGACCCACCTGTCCGTGGTGATGGACTTCCACACGGGCAGGAACTGCTGGAGTCTCCCCCCGACCGGTGTTGCGTGGTCGGGGGGCAGTGACAAGGCGTCACTGTTTGCTGGCGGTGGAGGACCTGGAGCTGGTATTTCCACGTCCTCTGCCTTTGACGTTGTTGCCACAGTATCCACCCCTACCCTTGTTGGTATATGAGGATTGGGTGTTACTTTTATAGAATTGCGTGGATTGTGATGCTTGACCCCTTGAGGTGCCTCTGTTATTGGAGCGGCGAAAGGAACCACCCCGAAACTGCTGGGACTGCAGGGCACCCATAGATTTAGCAGTGTCAGTGTCCTTTTTCATTTTTTCGAGGGTGGCATCCACTTCTGGGCCAAACAGGTGGTCTGGATTGACCGTTTGGTTTAGGATGGTAGTCTGAATGTCTGGTTTAAAGCCTGATATTCTGAGCCATGCATGCCGGCGCAGCAGAACGCTAGTGTTGATTGCTCGTGAGGCGGTATCAGCCACATCTAGAGCACACTTAATTGAGGCATTGGTGATAAGCTTCCCCTCCTGAATCAACATTTCAGCAGCCTCCTTATACTGATCTGGTAAGTGCTGTAGAAGGGTCTCTAGAGTGTCATAGTGTGCCCTGTCATAGCGTGCAAGTAGCGCCTGCGTGTTGGATATGCGCCACATATTGGCTGTCTGCGCAGCAATACGTTTCCCTGAAGCCTCGAACACTTTTGATTCCTTGTCTGAGGGAGGAGCATCACCCGTAGTTTGTGAGTTGGCTCGTTTACGTGCGTTGGAGACAACCAAAGAGTCTAGTGGCAACTGTCCCTTGATGTACGTTGGATCAGTGGGCGCTGCCTTGTACTTCTTGTCAATACGTGGATTAATGACTCTTGCCCGGGTGGGCTCCTTGAAAACTTCTGGCGCATGTTTTAACACTCCTTTGAGCATTGGCAATGTCTTAACAGTTTTTTCAGCCACTGAGAAAGTGTCAAAAAGAAAATCGACATCTACTGGGTCTGCATGGAGGTCGACGTCATGATTGGCTCAGCTCTTTCAATTAGAGCGTTGAAGGCCGCAGAGTCTTCTGTTGGGGAAGTTTTTGCAGCAAAAAGCTGCGGCTCGTGTCCCGAATGAGGGTCCCCAGGGTCGCCCCCGGCAGACCATGGCTCAGTGACATCCTCTGGGTCTGAGTAAACTGGATAAGCATACTCATCCTCGTCGTCTCCATCACCCTCCCCAGCATTAGAATGAGTGGGTGAGAGTTCCTGACCTTGCGGAGATGCAGGCTCCATAGGGGCAGATGTACCTGCAGAGTCCAACTTCTTTTTAAGGGGGATGTGGAAATGCTCCAACGCTGGCTCCGGGGTGGTCTTCCGTTTAAGGAGAGAAAGCTTGCTGTGTTGGCGTCGATGACCACCTCTCGACGCTCCTCCTCCGCTAGTGGTTGGTGTCGTGGGTTTGGAACTACCAACGATGCCTTTGGCGTCGAAGTGAACTTTAAGGGCACTCCGGTCCCAGGTTTCGCAGTGAAAGCCTTCGGCGCCGTCTTCGGCGGCAGCGTGAAGAGAATCGGCGTCTGCGCCTTCGCCGGTTTCTGTAGAGGCTTGGGCAGCACAGTGTTCTTTGGCTCGACCGCCGCGGCCCCCTCCTGAATACGCTGAAGTGACTCCGTGACCTTCTTGGTGAAAAAGGCGGAGGGACGGACCGGCTCGAGAGAGTCCTCCGAAGCCGGATTCGGGTCGGCAACCAAGGCCGCAGTCTTCGGAGCCGACGCAGCTCCCCCCTTCGCCTTGTCAACTGGAAGCGGTGCAGCCAGAGACTTGGGGTCGTCCTGGCGCTTCTTTGGGGCCTTTTTATGGTCATCGACCTTCTTGGTGTCGACGCGACTCTTCAGAGCGTCGACCAACTTCGGCGCCGACGCAGCCGCGTCGGGCGTCTTCGCCTTCGGCTTCGACACCGCAGTCTTCGGATCGGCCATTTTGGCGTGGCTCTTGAGCTCGACGGCCATCTTGGATTTCTTCGGCGCCGAGGCCTTCGAAGTCTTAGATCCAACCAGTGCGACTTGCACTTTCGGTTTCGATACTGGTGGCGTCGACACCGATGGTTTCACTTTTGGTTTTTGCACCGGGAGTGGTGCCGCACCAATGTCCGTGGCCGGGCCGGAAGGCGGAGCCGTGGGACGGGTATCGAGGTCTTGGGTAAGGCCCGAAGGCGATCCCTCGACCTGGGCCTCATAATGGTGGCTGGCCCCGGAGTCAGTGTGAGGAAGCTCCTCTTCCGAGCTATCCTCTACGGTGGCAAAGGCCCCGTCGTCGTCCCCTACCTCCTCGACGACTTCCTCGAACTCCTCGTTTTTCCGCGTCGTAGTGTTCCTTGACCTCTGACTTCGGGTTAGATTCCGAGACATTCTGGATGGTGTTGTCGTCAACATCCTCCTCGAAGATGTTCACCGGAGGGGGTGCCGAACTCTGGGCCTGCAGTCCTGCGGCCCGGCGTAGCTTGAGAGTCTTCTTCGACCGGAACTTGGAACAGGCCATACACTTGGCCTCGTCGTGGTCCGGTGACAAGCACTTGTTGCACACTGGGTGCACGTCGATGTGCGGGTACTTTGAGGCACACACTGGGCACCTCTTAAATGGACTTCGTTCTATGATGAAGTAGTCTGGAGCGTCGCGTAGGCCCGTCCGCGCCGACAGCACGCGGAAGGGCAGCAATTGTTCGGAGCCGATGAATAAACCAACCCGAACGATAGACAATACCGACGCGAGTCCTAAAGACCTTTTGGTCTCAAGTAAAGAAAGTTAAACAACTATCGATTCCGACAGAGGGAACCGAAACACATCCGAACCCAATGGCGGAAAAAAACAATCTGGGGATGGAGTCGATGCCCATGCGCACTGTAGTCCAGGGGAGGAGCCACCTATCTTGTGATACTTCGAAGACTCTTCCAGGACAACAATGTGCAATCATCCGGACCCAACACTAGGCGGCGATCTATGCACAGATATGAATTCAGCAGCCCACATGCCTCGAACTGCCTTACTACCTGTCCAGCTTTACAAGTGTATTCCTTTGTGGGGTTTGGAAGATATTTTTCCTTTGGGGTGGGTAACCAATATTAATGTTCGTTGGTTCTGGGGGGTATCATTTTTATGTTGATTCTATGGAACAAGCCATCTAATAATCTCTGGGAACAAGAGAAGAGAGGAAATATTTGACAATTCTTGGAGCTCCGTGTGTGCTGCACAGAAGTAGGAAACAGTCTTTGGACCCAATCTCTCAATCACATCTAAGCAGCATGAAAAGAAAACTCCAGGGAGCCGGTAATACCAGATAACTGAGCTGCAGGAGACACAATAACAACAATAGGCTTATCAGGACAATGAAAGTTCCGGGTGACAGACTCTCCAGTCAGAATTAACCTTTGGGCACGACAGCCATCTACACCTAATTTCAATCCATATAGGTTGCAGGACATACAATCCTGGACAGTTTATCCCATGGAGTTTTGCAGATAATACACAACCTACAGTTAACAAACAGGGCTAAGAAGAAAATAGGGACTGAAAGTGTGAATGTACAGTTTGAATGTTTGATCTCTTTAAGAAGGCTGGATGCTGGCTACGTGAGAGAAAACAAAGCATTAAAAGTTTAAGAGGGATACATTGTTTGCAGGGGCAATTAGCACTCTCAGACTAAGGGATGATTAAACAGTTTCCTAAAGACCAATCTAAAAAAAGGAAAAGGTGGTAGCAAACCTGACAAAGGATTACAACACTCCAAGACATTTAAGATGCTCCAAAGCTCAACAAAGTATTCCAGCGCTCGCCACAAATATTTTTTTTATGTAGCAGAAACTATCTTAATTGCCTCCTCTGGACCCATTCTTGCAATCCCTGAGGGGTGGTAATTGGGTTCTTCACGAATTTAACATGAGGAAGAACTAGGCTCCAAAGTAACTTTTCCTTCACCATGGGCATCTGCATTAGTATCTGTAAACGCAGATTAGAATAGCAAATTCATTCTCAAAAAAAGGAAGTGAGAAACCAGAAAAAAGGCAACGACCAAGAGACGTAGGCATGATAAAAATACATTTCTAAATGAAGGTTTTGCAAAGAGTCTAACTTTAAAATCTGACTGGGAGACAGGTTAGAAAGCAGTGTCTGGCAAAGGCATGAATAGGCCCTCAAGAAGCTACTTTACAAATGTCTTCACTGGAGAGGTTTCTAAGAATGGAAGCAATAGCTACTGGAGTCTAAGTTAGTCTGCAGCAGTCTATTGAACTTCCAATAGCAGGTACGGTTATGCTGTATATATCACCTTGTTCTGAAGCACTTAAAAGTGGGTAATTATTGGGTTTCATCACGTTAGTACCCAAGGGTTCTTTTCACATCCTAGTTGTGAAATAATTGCTGCTGGAGAGAAAGACATGAAAAAGAAAGATGAAGAGAAATAGCCTGATGTATTGAAAAGTTGGGAACGTTCTTTCGAGATAAAGTAGGATAAGCTCTGAAAAACGTGCTTTAATAGCCTAACTTTCGCTCGTCTTTTTGGACGAAAAATTACTACAAGACTGATCCAATTTACGCTTACTTGCGATGAAGGAAACAGCCAAAGGGGACAGAAATTCTCACACTCTAAAAATATCTTTAATCACTGAAATAATGGAAAATATGTCAGAATGGGGCATTGTCTGTAAATTGTAAAGGCCACTAGATAAACAAGAATTGTAAGCTGAATATGGCTACATAAAGATGGAAATTCAATCATTATTTGCATTTCCTTGGAAGCGCATGGACTACTGTGCAGAACCTCTTCAATTTAAACAGATGGTACACGCTTGATAGCTGCTCCACCTGTTAAAGAACATCTGTACAGTCTGGAGTAAGTCAGTAAGGTGAGGACACAACTTAGAACGAACTGTGGCACCACAAAGGGTTTGGGAAGAAACACACGAGTCAAACTTTCCGATATCTAACGACAACATGTGATTTGAACAAAGACGCTGGTCAGGCAACAGAAAGAGGCTGAAAAGACCAACAAATAACCTTAACTGGTGCCACTGCAAGTCATTGCTGAGACAGAGAAAAACAAGCATTTGCAATGCAATAGGGCTCGCATTAGTAAATTTAGAGGTATTAGTATTGTAAATGACACTTTTTTATTTATGTTTTTGTTTTGAAAATAGCGAAATTGATAACTCATTTACAATTCCAATAGTGTTAACTTTTGCAAACGTGACACCTATAGCATTTGTAATGCAATATGTGTTGTATTTTCATGACTTAGATGTATTAATATTAAAAATAACAATGGGTTGTATTTTTTTCAATATTTAATACTTAAATAAAAATTATAATTTATAATGGCGATAGCTTAAACTTTTGCAAATAACTTTTTGGAAGATTATGTTTAGTGTATTTTATTGTGATGAAAATACAAGAACAGAAGTGTAAATATAAAAAAAAATTGTGACATTTGTAATAAAGTTTGAAACATTGAGAGAACATATTTGAATCAGTTGTTGTTGAATGGTTGCATAGATTGATGCTGTGGTGGCTCTGAATGATGTTGTGTCGGCGACGAGCGATGTTGTGGCGTTCAGTGATGCTGTGGTAGCGCATAGTGATGTTGTGGTGCCCCTGAGTGATGCTGTGGAGATGTGATGGATAGTGAGGGCGATGGATAGAGGCAGGGTGAGAGATAGAGGCAGAGCAAGAGGGTGAGGGATGGAGTGTGGGCGAGGGATGGAGTGTGGGACGGGGGAGAGATGGAGTGTGGATGGAGTGTGGGACGGGGGAGGGACGGAGTGTGGGGCGGGGGAGGGACAGAGTGTGGGGCGGGGGAGGGACGGAGTGTGGGGCGGGGGAGGGACGGAGTGTGGGGCGGGGGAGGGACGGAGTGTGGGGCGGGGGAGGGACGGAGTGTGGGGCGGGGGAGGGACGGAGTGTGGGGCGGGGGAGGGACGGAGTGTGGATGGAGTGTGGGACGGGGGAGAGATGGAGTGTGGATGGAGTGTGGGACGGGGGAGAGATGGAGTGTGGATGGAGTGTGGGACGGGGAGAGATGGAGTGTGGATGGAGTGTGGGGCGGGGGAGGGACGGAGTGTGGGGCGGGGGAGGGACGGAGTGGGGCGGGGGAGGGACGGAGTGTGGGGCGGGGGAGGGACGGAGTGTGGGGCGGGGAGGGACGGAGTGTGGGGCGGGGGAGGGACGGAGTGTGGGGCGGGGGAGGGACGGAGTGTGGGGCGGGGGAGGGACGGAGTGTGGGGCGGGGGAGGGACGGAGTGTGGGGCGGGGGAGGGACGGAGTGTGGATGGAGTGTGGGACGGGGGAGAGATGGAGTGTGGATGGAGTGTGGGACGGGGGAGAGATGGAGTGTGGATGGAGTGTGGGACGGGGGAGAGATGGAGTGTGGATGGAGTGTGGGACGGGGAGAGATGGAGTGTGGGGCGGGGGAGGGACGGAGTGTGGGGCGGGGGAGGGACGGAGTGTGGGGCGGGGGAGGGACGGAGTGTGGGGCGGGGGAGGGACGGAGTGTGGGGCGGGGGAGGGACGGAGTGTGGGGCGGGGGAGAGATGGAGTGTGGATGGAGTGTGGGACGGGGGAGAGATGGAGTGTGGATGGAGTGTGGGACGGGGGAGAGATGGAGTGTGGATGGAGTGTGGGACGGGGGAGAGATGGAGTGTGGATGGAGTGTGGGACGGGGGAGAGATGGAGTGTGGATGGAGTGTGGGACGGGGGAGAGATGGAGTGTGGATGGAGTGTGGGACGGGGGAGAGATGGAGTGTGGATGGAGTGTGGGGCGGGCGAGGGACAGAGTGTGGGGCGGGGGAGGGACGGAGTGTGGGGCGGGGGAGGGACGGAGTGTGGGGCGGGGGAGGGACGGAGTGTGGGGCGGGGGAGGGACGGAGTGTGGATGGAGTGTGGGACGGGGGAGAGATGGAGTGTGGATGGAGTGTGGGACGGGGGAGAGATGGAGTGTGGACGGAGTGTGGGACGGGGAGAGATGGAGTGTGGACGGAGTGTGGGGCGGGGGAGGGACGGAGTGGGGCGGGGGAGGGACGGAGTGTGGGGCGGGGGAGGGACGGAGTGTGGGGCGGGGGAGGGACGGAGTGTGGGGCGGGGGAGGGACGGAGTGTGGGGCGGGGGAGGGACGGAGTGTGGGGCGGGGGAGGGACGGAGTGTGGGGCGGGGGAGGGACGGAGTGTGGGGCGGGGGAGGGACGGAGTGTGGGGCGGGGGAGGGACGGAGTGTGGGGCGGGGGAGGGACGGAGTGTGGATGGAGTGTGGGACGGGGGAGAGATGGAGTGTGGATGGAGTGTGGGACGGGGGAGAGATGGAGTGTGGATGGAGTGTGGGACGGGGGAGAGATGGAGTGTGGATGGAGTGTGGGACGGGGAGAGATGGAGTGTGGGGCGGGGGAGGGACGGAGTGTGGGGCGGGGGAGGGACGGAGTGTGGGGCGGGGGAGGGACGGAGTGTGGGGCGGGGGAGGGACGGAGTGTGGGGCGGGGGAGGGACGGAGTGTGGGGCGGGGGAGAGATGGAGTGTGGATGGAGTGTGGGACGGGGGAGAGATGGAGTGTGGATGGAGTGTGGGACGGGGGAGAGATGGAGTGTGGATGGAGTGTGGGACGGGGGAGAGATGGAGTGTGGATGGAGTGTGGGACGGGGGAGAGATGGAGTGTGGATGGAGTGTGGGACGGGGGAGAGATGGAGTGTGGATGGAGTGTGGGGCGGGCGAGGGACGGAGTGTGGGGCGGGCGAGGGACGGAGTGTGGGGCGGGCGAGGGACGGAGTGTGGGGCGGGCGAGGGACGGAGTGTGGGGCGGGCGAGGGACGGAGTGTGGGGCGGGCGAGGGACGGAGTGTGGGGCGGGCGAGGGACGGAGTGTGGGGCGGGCGAGGGACGGAGTGTGGGGCGGGCGAGGGACGGAGTGTGGGGCGGGCGAGGGACAGAGTGTGGGGCGGGGGAGGGACAGAGTGTGGGGCGGGGGAGGGACGGAGTGTGGGGCGGGGGAGGGACGGAGTGTGGGGCGGGGGAGGGACGGAGTGTGGGGCGGGGGAGGGACGGAGTGTGGATGGAGTGTGGGACGGGGGAGAGATGGAGTGTGGATGGAGTGTGGGACGGGGGAGAGATGGAGTGTGGATGGAGTGTGGGACGGGGAGAGATGGAGTGTGGATGGAGTGTGGGGCGGGGGAGGGACGGAGTGTGGGGCGGGGGAGGGACGGAGTGGGGCGGGGGAGGGACGGAGTGTGGGGCGGGGGAGGGACGGAGTGTGGGGCGGGGGAGGGACGGAGTGTGGGGCGGGGGAGGAACGGAGTGTGGGGCGGGGGAGGAACGGAGTGTGGGGCGGGGGAGGGACGGAGTGTGGGGCGGGGGAGGGACGGAGTGTGGGGCGGGGGAGGGACGGAGTGTGGGGCGGGGGAGGGACGGAGTGTGGGGCGGGGGAGGGACGGAGTGTGGGGCGGGGGAGGGACGGAGTGTGGATGGAGGGAGGGACGGGGGAGAGACGGAGTGTGGATGGAGTGTGGGACGGGGGAGAGATGGAGTGTGGATGGAGTGTGGGACGGGGGAGAGATGGAGTGTGGATGGAGTGTGGGACGGGGAGAGATGGAGTGTGGGGCGGGGGAGGGACGGAGTGTGGGGCGGGGGAGGGACGGAGTGTGGGGCGGGGGAGGGACGGAGTGTGGGGCGGGGGAGGGACGGAGTGTGGGGCGGGGGAGGGACGGAGTGTGGGGCGGGGGAGAGATGGAGTGTGGATGGAGTGTGGGACGGGGGAGAGATGGAGTGTGGATGGAGTGTGGGACGGGGGAGAGATGGAGTGTGGATGGAGTGTGGGACGGGGGAGAGATGGAGTGTGGATGGAGTGTGGGACGGGGGAGAGATGGAGTGTGGATGGAGTGTGGGGCGGGCGAGGGACGGAGTGTGGGGCGGGCGAGGGACGGAGTGTGGGGCGGGCGAGGGACGGAGTGTGGGGCGGGCGAGGGACGGAGTGTGGGGCGGGCGAGGGACGGAGTGTGGGGCGGGCGAGGGACGGAGTGTGGGGCGGGCGAGGGACGGAGTGTGGGGCGGGCGAGGGACGGAGTGTGGGGCGGGCGAGGGACGGAGTGTGGGGCGGGCGAGGGACGGAGAGTGGGGCGGGCGAGGGACGGAGAGTGGGGGGACGGATGGAGGGACGGAGTGGGGGGACGGATGGAGGGACGGAGTGGGGGGACGGATGGAGGGACGGAGTGGGGGGACGGATGGAGGGACGGAGTGGGGGGACGGATGGAGGGACGGAGTGGGGGGACGGATGGAGGGACGGAGTGGGGGGACGGATGGAGGGACGGAGTGGGGGGACGGATGGAGGGACGGAGTGGGGGGACGGATAGAGGGACGGAGTGGGGGGACGGATAGAGGGACGGAGTGGGGGGACGGATAGAGGGACGGAGTGGGGGGACGGATAGAGGGACGGAGTGGGGGGACGGATAGAGGGACGGAGTGGGGGGACGGATGGAGGGACGGAGTGGGGGGACGGATGGAGGGACGGAGTGGGGGGACGGATGGAGGGACGGAGTGGGGGGACGGATGGAGGGACGGAGTGGGGGGACGGATGGAGGGACGGAGTGGGGGGACGGATGGAGGGACGGAGTGGGGGGACTAACCCCCGACCAGGCTAGGGTGTGTGTTGCCATATCTGTGGACCTTGGTTTTGCAGGTCTGTATATTCTCACTTGGAGTAGCATCGAAAGGGGTGCAATTACTGAGTTAACTGTTGTGCTTTGGTAGTAAGACCCAAGGAACACTTTGTGGCCTGTCTTTCTATGAAGCATACCAGAGCAGAGTCAGCCTTCTTGCCAAACAAGCAAGATCGGTCAAATGGCATATCCATCAAAGAGGAGTGCATGTCACTAGATTGGCCCTTGGAGCTCATCCAGGAATGATGTTGAAGCAGGATGCTAGAGTCGACTGCCCACCAAAGCAGTCATCAAAAACTGTATTCGGCTTTAAATATAAAACCGCAAAAGTCAAAACAGCATACAATGTACCATACAAGTTATAAAATCACAGATATGTTAACATCCGAATAATCAAGACAATGCAAAATACATGATGTGCAATATATAAATATTAATTACAGGTTTTCCAGAGTCTAACTGCTTCCCATAAAACACCAAGTGTACAAAACAGTATTGCAAGAAAACAACATGTTTAACAAAGCATAAATACACCACGCCCAATAATTGTCCTTCCACAGTTGTCTCATCTGGCAATCGTTCACATATAATGTCCGTTGTAGGTGGATCCATCGACAGGCTTAAATGAACCGGGTGTATATGAAGAACAAACCATACCTATAATACTCTTGCGTATCAACATCGGGGATATACTTTGCATCGTTCAAGGTTTCTCCCTCGACCTTCCGGTCATAGGTACTCTTGAGCCCTAAAAGATAGGGCTCAGTGGTAGGGACAATTTTCAAAATTACGAATTTTCGCACACTCTGTTTACACAGTTCTTTATCCTCTCTGTCACAGTGACAGTTTCTGAAAAAACCCTCCTTTGCCCAAGCGAGGTCCCTTTTACAAGTACCATCCGGGTTTGTGTAAAGAGCAGCTCTTCCTAGCCTGGCAAGGCCAACTCTTATATGTTGGAGCCATCGAATACGTGAGGCGTGATCAAGTGTGAGACAATCCCTTATGAAATCTTTACAAAGGGTATTCTCCTGCTTCGACCTAATTTTGAGCCACAAAGATAAAGGACGAAAAGCTAAATTGTCAGAAAGGAAAGGCATCCCCAATTCCTCGGGAACAACGTAAGATTGAATACATTGTGGGACAGAGATGACGTCGCAAAAATTGGTTCTCGGTTCTCTGCACAGCCCCAAGTTCAATATGGCCCCATATTTCACTCCCATTCCTAACCTTAGAGACACACTTTGCTTGGTAAATCTTCAGCAGGGTCCCTACTGGCTTCCATCCCACTCTGCAGGCAAAATTAAAAACGGCTGCTGATGCTTTCACTAGGTCCTCTTTCTTGCGGTTAATTAGAGGGTACCAGTTCAGGGAGTCATCAAAGACTACTCCCAGGTAGGAGAACACGTTAGTTCAGGGTATTGGTGAGCCTCCTAATTTAAATATGGCCTGCTTTCCCTTCGCCTTGCTGGGGTCTATTTGCGTGATGTATGACTTAGAGTGATTCACTGCTAAGTCCAGCTCCTCCATAAAAGAGCCAAAGGAATTAAGAAGCTGTTGTAAGCCTCTTTGTCCTCACCAGGAGGCCTGAGTCTGCATATAAGAGGACCAGCAAGCTGCGCTTGCCTACCTGAGGGGTGTCTGCTTCGGTGTCTAAAAGAACCTTCGCTGAGGAATTAATATATAAATTAAAAAGGAAGGGTGCGATGATACACTCCTGGCGCACCCCCTCTTAATATTGAAATGATGTGATACTTTCAGGTCTTTTGAGTAGTGTACTACTGCCTTGGTGTCTCGATGGAGATCCCTCAGAAAGCATGTCATGTTATTATCAATGCCAACGGATGCCATCAGCTGCCAAAGCTTGCTCCTGTTCACACAGTCAAAAGCTGATGAGAGGTCCATAAAAGCTAGGTAAATGGGACAGCGAGCCTCCATGTACTTGTTCAGGACAAGATGCAGGTTAAGACACTGCTCCACAGTGGAACGACCGGGCAAAGTCCCTATTGTATCTCAGAGAAAAAAATTACTTTCATCCGTCCAAGATACCAATCTATCGAGAATCATGCGACTCACCACCTTCACCACGGAATGCAGGAAGGAGATATGGGCGTATAACATAAGGTGATGTCCCGGTCGCCCTTTTTAAATATCGGGACTATGGTCAATAAGGCCCAAGAATCAGGGCGGCCAGCCCAGACCAAGGAGTTCATAACGGTGAGAACGGGCGCCCAGGTGACTGTGTGGGCGATATAAAGATCAGGCTGGATCCCATCTGACCCAGGGGCTTTTCTCTTTGTCAGGCCTAGTATGCTTGCTCTAACCTCTAATTCGGAGAAGACTGGGTCCATCTTGCCTACCACCTTATTCGGACTCTCGATAGGCATGGAGTCTGGCTGGAAGATACCCTCGAAATGATTAACCCAATTATCCTCCGTAATATGAATGTCCAATAGATGAGTTCTCTCTGCTGAGAGAAAAGGGCTGCTAATAATAGCCCAGAACTTATAACTATTTTGCAAAGTACTTGCCTCCACTAGATCCGACCAGGCCTCGTCCTTCAAGGTGGACTTGCGGGTTGCTAATGCGGCTATGTATGCTCTACGAAAACCTTTAACCACTACCATATCACAGGGCTTGTCGCTCTGAGCCAGTCTCAGTTTCCTACAAGCCCGAGAGCATGCAGAACCAAACCATCTTGGGCCTGCGGGGTCCCTTGCTCTGTCCGGGGCACACAGTAGCCTCCGGATGACGGTGGACATTGAGCTGAAAGCACCGGCCTCGCTATCGAGACAGGTAGCAAGCTCCCTGCAGCACTGGTTTGTGAGGGACTCATGAAATGATTCTGGTGCTAGGCTTCCCCATTTTACACTCCACCCTACCTTGGCCACTATGAGATGGGCTCCTCCCCGGCCACCTTCAGAATGCCTAGGTACTCTAGACCGGCCTGTGGTAATGCAAATAGGGTTATGGTCACTAAATTCACCTGTCTGAATCAGAAAGCCTGTGACTAAAGTAAAGAAAGTGGTAGATACAAAGGTAAAGTCTATAAAGGTTTTGCACCCTCTACCCTTGAAAGTGGAGCGATGTCAATTTTCCCTGGGGGTAACTTGTGCACAACTGATGTTAGGTCAAAAAAGTAATTAAGCTCCCTACCCCCAGGGGTATGCTCCAAGTGCAGGCCCGATTGACGTGCATAACCCATGGCTTCCACTCCTTTTCTGATATCCCCACACATATAGATATTAAAATCCCCTGTTAAAAAGATATGGTGACAGTTCTGAGCATTCAAGGTACAACTCCATAATACTACCCCCAAATGCTTTATATTATCCTCAACGGACGCTCCAGTGTTGTAACAATTTATCAACAGAAGTCTACTCTTGCCACTCAACAGCAACATCACTTGTACATTGGGCGAGGCACAGATACTGCAATATCAAGGACCTCTAATGAAACAAGTGTGATAAGGGCCACCCCCCTTGCTCTCCGTGCCCGGACGGGGTTTCTGGTACAAAAATAAGTTATGTAGCCATCCAAGTGGTAATTGTTTTCAGTAGCCTAAGTTTCCTGAAGGCAGATCACATCAAATGTTTACACGAGGGCCAGCCACAAAGGGTCGTCTATCTTGCTAGCCAACCCCCTAATGTTCCAAGAAAGGAACATGCACCCTCCATTCTAACAGTGCATAATCCGGGGGTGTATCGTTCACCTGTGATGCATGGGCCATAGAGTCCAACGAGCCCACACAGCATCAATCACAATCTTCCAGCGTGCTCAATGGGGCAAACCTATGCAGACCCTGTGGCCCTCCTCGGGAATCCACTCACGGTTAAGCCCCGGGTTAGAATTGCCGGTCTACAAAAAAAGCCTAACAGGAGTGCCAACATTTCAGAGTTCCTACCCCAATAGTCGGACTGCATCACTGAGCTTAAGATGTGATTTACAATAAATGGGTTATTAAAATTAACAATGGTACAGTCCCCTTGCCAAGATTTTTTAGTACCACCAACCCACTCGGTCCTTCGCACCATGAGGATATGTTTGTCCACCCTAGGACCGGGAACAATGTTAGAATTGAGCAAGTGTACCACATGATTCTTTAGCTGGCCAAAGTCTTCCTTTTTGTTGGATGCAAGGCATGGTACAGTGGCTAGCACTACGACAAGGTGAGTGGACTCAGGAGGGAGGTGGACAGAGCCCACACGACGGGAAGGGGGTGTAACGTCAAATCCGTCTTGCATATAACGATGCAAATGAGGACCGGTTTTCTTACTGCGTTTGCATTGTCTGGCATCAAAGGATATTCTAAAGGTGAGGAACCTGTGGTTAGAGGTATTCGTCAGAATGTTACTAATACTGTCATATTTGTGTAGCAATAAAGAGCTGATGCATTGCTTTTCAATTGATGAGGTTATGATAAATCAACCAAGTATAATTTTATTTGCAACTATTAGCACCTTATTGAAAAATCCTTGCAAACAAAAAAAACAGGATATCGTAATGTAGAAAGGCTAATGCTACTGAGCCTTTTTCAGTGAGCTGTGTGGTCATATTTAATCTGTGATACAGGAATACAGAAGTAAGTCAACAAATCACAGTACCACAACCATTTGGGGCAAGGGACCAGGAGCTTTATTACAACCGTACTATAAGAAAGTCTGTTCAGAACCACAGTACATTTATCAAAATCAATCTTTTGCTATCAATTCTCAGGCACCCATTCAGCGATAAAGCAATATTGGACAGTAAAATTATTCGTCAGTCAGGGAATTTTGGCATTAGAGCTGTATCTGAGGACTAACCATCAGGGATTTGTGGTAAGGATAAAATAGAAACAGACAAGTGACCTTCACAAAATTCTTGTGTATTTTAACCTTATTTTCTACAATTCACAAGTATCTTGTGAATTGATAACAACAGTCTGCTACCTAACTCCTGAGGCGGAAAGCCGGGAGCAACGCATGTTATCTTAAATAATACTATTGTTCTTTTAATTTGCTACTGCCTTTAAAGATTGCATTTTGCACTTTGGCTTTTACCTTTTTTGCCGCACTGTCTTTGCCTGTTTATCCCGAACAGCCGACTAGGTGCTGTCTCCGGGACTGACAGGGGGTTTGCCATCTTGGGGATAGCCCAGGGTTGGCGTTGCAGCTCCCTCGCGCACGACCCTTAGCACAGCTGATTTCATTCCCAGCACAGTTTATAAGTCGCGCTCTTCTCTTCGAGTGCATAACCGACAGTCTGCTACCTAACTCCTGAGGCGGAAAGCCGGGAGCAACGCATGTTATTTTAAAAATTACTATTGTTCTTTTAATTTGCTACTGCTTTTAAAGATTGCATTTTGCACGTTGGCTTTTACCTTTTTTGCCGCACAGTCTTTGCCTGTTTATCCCGAACAGCCGACTAGGTGCTGTCTCCGGGACTGACAGGGGGTCCGCCATCTTGGGGATAGCCCAGGGTTGGCGTTGCAGCTCCCTCGCGCACGACCCATAGCACATCATAAATGTGCATCCCCTCCCGGCCGCGCAGCGGATGCGCGCGCCGATGGCGCACCAAAGGCAAGCCCGTCTGCGCCCGTCTGCGATATGCCGGGACCAGGGGCCACTCCCCTAACCTCCTCCCTGATTTACCCCTCGAAGGACCTGTTGAATATTCGTAGCACTGCTGGACCCCTTAGTCCTTCTATGATCAGACATCTTACTCAATTAAGCATTTACCAGTCCCCTCCTCCTATGCCTTATAGGCATTCTCCACCCACCCAAATTAAAGCGGATACTCAACAATTACATATCTGCTATCTCAACACAAGATCGTTAGTAAAACATCAACTGGATATTTTTCTCTTCCTGGCTGATCAAAACCGGATATTCTTTTTCTTACAGAGACGTGGCTTAACCCGGACTCTTCACCAGACATCTTAGCAGCACTTTCGGAGAACTATTATATTTTACAGGTAGACCGTGTCCCAGGTAAAATGGGCGGCGGAGTAGCTGCCATCATTAACAAACCCTTAGCATTTACCAAATTGATGTCACTTGACCTCCCAGCAGCCGAAAATATGGTGATCAGGTTTGATTCTGGGCCAGGTACTTTTATATGTGTACTAATGTACAGACCCCCCCTCAAAGTATGCCCTCTTTTCCATTCTCTTTGTGTGACCAGTTGGCTATGTTGGTCACCGATTACACTAGGATTTTAATGGTTGGCGATTTCAATTACTGGTTGGATAATAGGTCTGGAGACAGGCAGCAAGCAAACTTGGGGATCTCCTCACAGGACTTAATTTCAGCCACCATATTGACGCTGCCACCCACATCAAAGGGCACACGCTGGATCAGATCTGGAGTTCCAACTTTAGCGTCTTATCACCCACGATTTCGCCGTGTAAATGGTCTGACCATTTTTTGATTCAATTTTATATTTCCACCTCTAAGCCTCCTATTAGAAAAGATATTAAAAAAGGCATGATTAGGAAGAGGGGTTCTATGGACACTCCAGCTTTTCTTGACAGTCTGCAGAATTCAGTCCCTGTCAATAATGGCGACCTCGATCAACCTGTAGCTGACATCTCCGACTGGCTTGTTAAAGCTAGCAATATACATGCCCCTCTAAAAACGTCGAAAACTTTGCGTCAATCTGACGCTCATAAAATGGTTTTCCCCAGACCTCAGGGCTAAGAAACTTATTGTCAGTCAGAAGGAACGCGAGTGGAGAAGGAGTTACGATCCCTCTGGGGAGACCCAATATTTGGCTGCTCGCTCTGCCTATATGAAGGCCATTCTCTCAGCTAAAGCAGAATTCTTCTCCAACGTTATTGAAAATTCTCTCAATAAGTCGAAGGACATCTTTTCTATTGGAGATAAGCTCACCAATCCGGCAAGAACCCAGCCCAAACCTAAAGCTACACAAGAATTCTGTAACACCCTCAATAAATATTTCCAAGAAAAGATTAGGCTTATCAAGTCCAGTATCCTAGCTACCCTTCCCATTCCCCATGATGCCCCCTTCCCCTCCAATGAATCTTCCCTTGACTTCTTCCCCTCCCTGGATGCGGACGGCTAGGGTCAAGTCAGGCTACCCTCATGACTGTTGCCCACCCCAGATCTTAAAAAAGGTGATTACTGCCTTCCCCCTGCCTATATGGAGTCTTCTTAACAGCTCTCTAGCGCCGGGCATGGTACCAAGTTCTTTTAAAGAGGCTGTAGTGGTACCTTTACAAAAGAAGCCAGGCTTGGATCCTATTATATTATCGAATTATAGGCCTATTTCTTTGTTACCTTATTTGGCCTTAGTTTTGGAAGCTCACGTTCTCTTTCAGGGGATCCTCATTAATAGTCATAAGCACTGAATATTCCCGCCCATGTGCGGGACCCCGGAAACGATATAAATATATATGTAAAAAACACATATCTCGCTCCACATATATGTATGTACATATATTATTTTTCTCACACCAATGCAGCTCCATAACTGAGGCTAAAACAATGTAAACACATACATGCACTGCAATTATTTAGGAAGCAAAAGAAGAAAAAACACATTAGGTCAAATAACCTTTGAACTTTGTGTTTTAATGAGTAAACCACTCATAAATCCTGAAAATTGCTTGTAAATAGACATTGTTAGCCCTCAGGCTGCATTGCAAAACCAATAGCATAGAAAATGAAACCATTTTCAACAAAAACTGGCACCGTGCCTTTAAGGCAGCCATGACCCCAGGCTTCCCATCATGCCTCAGGGGTGACAGTTAGGTCAGTTGTTCTTTCCGGCTCCTTCAGTCAGGACCCTGGTGAAACAGCTCCCTTTCTTTTTTGGCTTTTTGTCAAAAAATATTCTTATTATCTACAATTTTTTGCCTTCACTCGACGTCTTTTAGACATAGGGTGTTACTGCTACCCTTTTTAGGCTTAAAAAAAGTAATTTTTCTGTCAGAGATGCCTTCTCTCTTTGATAAATGCCCTTCATGTGGAAGGAAGATGGCCAAGACTGACACTCATTCAGTGTGTATCCTGTGCCTACCTGATTCTCATTCCTCGAAAACCTGTGAACACTGCCAGGTTTTAACATCTAGGACTCTGAAAGAACGTGAGAGAATTCGGGTCTATGGGCTTTCTGAGAGAGGAAGATCTCCCAAGAAGCAGAAAAGTCGGAAGGCGCGGTCGACGTCGAAAGAAGCCCCGACTGGTTCACATTCGGCGTCCAGATCGGCGTTGGAGAAGCAGTTGACGGCGACGAAGACGACGTCTTCAGCGTCAACATCCAAGGTACCTCCGCTACAGACAGCGTCGAGGGATAGGTCACCGTCGAAGCAGAAGAGCTCGACGGCGAGCCAACTGACGTCGAAGCAGCATCGTCATGCTGTGACGTCGAGGCATTCTCAGTCGACGCCTGGCCACCGGCGTTCGGCGTCGAGACATCCTCCGTCGGCGACTAGTCATGGTCGTTCGGCGTCGAGGGAGCCTCTGTCGACACATCGTCGGTCGACGTCGAAGCAGCCCACGTCGACGCCCGATCAAAGGCGTTCGACGTCGAGGCAGCCTATGTCACATCCAGACAAGCGGCATTCGGACTTGAGGCACTCCCCGTCGCCTTCAGAACAACGGCGATCGGCGTCGAAGCAGCCTCCGTCGTCGTCGAGCAGACAACCTTCAATGGCGAGATGCTCCATGCCGAAGGACAGTCATCGCCACCCGAGGTCGGCGTTGGAGAAATCACGGTAGAGGTCGAAAGAGCGTCTACCTGCTCGGCGTCGATACAGCCACCATTGATGGATCAGCGAAGATCCAGGGAACGGAGCGTTTCCCAGCCAGTCATCTCTCCTGCAAGGTCACAAGAGAGGTCGCCTTTGAAGCAGGTGATGCAGGAGAAAGAAAGTGAACCATTGGACCAGTCTCAAGTACTAAGGCCTCAATTGGGTTCTCCAGGATCAGCATCGGCTGCGGAGGTGGAACAATCTCCAGTACAGGATCCTCCTGCCAAGAGAAGAAGGGTCGCAGAAGCGAGATCTCTGTCGAGATCTTCCTCTAGATCTCTAGTGAGCCTATCCTCATCGTCCTCAGCATCTCGAAGTGGCAGATCCTCGGATGCGCAAGACAGCGATTCGGATAAGGAGAGGTCCAAGTCCCCTGCAAGGTCACAACAGGATCAAGCGGATCAGCCTCCACGGTCACGTTCACCAGTGAAGGATTCCACCCGCAAATCTCCTACTGTTAGTCTTTCCCCAAGGTGGTATAGACCTCTTCACCACTGGGCCAAGGACAAGGAGACGGCAGATTGAATGAGGGCGTATCGAGACAAGGCTTCCCGCCGCAAGGAACGGTCTCCTTCTAGGCACTCAAGTAAGAGAAGATCTCGTCACAGAGAACGATCTCGCTCCAGAACGCGCTCAAGTAGAAGATCTAGGTCCAGGAGGACCCATAGCTCTTCAAGTTCTTCAAGTTCTTCGAGGACCTGGTCTCACAGGGAATACTCTCCGACCCTGACAAACAGTCCACGCTCGAGGATATCTCCAACTGAAGATATTTTCTCGTTCCAAGACATCTTGGGCAGGGGAGCCCTGAAGCTGGGAGTGCCTATGACAGCTCAGCAGATCAAGACGAAGGTCATATTTGAAACCCTACAACACAGAACGGCACCCAAACCTTTGTTGCCGTTGGTCCCGGGTATAATGGAACCAGTGAATGAAGTATTCCTCACTCCGGCAACGGTGAAGTCCGTCCCCGCGAGGATTCTCAAGAAGTATCGTCCTCCTGATGAGGATCCTCTGTTCCTCAAGTCCGATCCCCCACCAGATTCAGTAATCATTGCGGCGGCTAGAAAATCCAATGCGGTAGCTTCCTGTTCCACGGTACCGCCGGATAAGGACAGCAAGGTGCAAGACTCATGGGGGAGAAGAGTCTGTAACACCTCAGCTTCTTTCCTCAAGGTCTCCAATGCGGAAGCGCTGCTCGGCAGACATGATAGATCTCTGTGGGACTCACTTCAGAGGTTTTCTGCAAAACTTCCTCAGGAAGATAGAAAGGACTTTGAGGAAATTCTGATGGAGGGCGGTCAAGTCTCCAATCAGATTATAGGAGCGGCGGCAGATGGGGCAACGCTGGCTGCGCATGGTTATGTGCATGGAATCACAGCGAGGAGATCCTCATGGTTGCGCCTGACAGCATTGAAACCCGAGGCTCAAGCCAGGATTCTAAATCTTCCTTTTTCAGGCACGTCTCTTTTTGGAGTGCTGATGAGGAGATGCAGCGGATGAAGACTAAGTTAGACACCCTCAAAGCCGTGGGGCTTGAAAAGACAAGCATTTACAATGCAATGGTCTCGGCATTATTAAAGGTAGAGCTATTGGCTAATGACTTTTTTCTGATTTTTTTTAAAAAACATAAATAAATGGTATTGTCATTTACAATGGCAATAGGTGAGCATTAGAGAGTAGTAGAGAGTAGAGGAGAGTATTTGCAGACACAGACAGACACATGCACACACACAGACAGGAGCCACGCACACACACAGGAGCCACGCACACACACAGGAGCCACGCACACACACAGGAGCCACGCACACACACAGGAGCCACGCACACACACAGAGCCACGCACACACACAGAGCCACGCACACACACAGAGCCACGCACACACACAGAGCCACGCACACAGACTGTTAAAAGGATGGTGATGCACTCAGAGACATAGTCCATATTTGGGTTAGGCAGAGAACCGTATTTAAGTGCCCCCCCCCCCACCCCGTGTCGCATCCCAAGGATTTCCTGGTACTTACGGAAGCATGTGATTTAATCTTGACATGGACTGTGTATATGCATGATTCTACTGCGCTTCGAGATGCCCTGAGGTACTTTGCAATCTAATAGCGGGCCACGCCTGTATTTGTTGTATGGCTGCCCATCCGAGCTAGCGGCCACGCGCATGAGTTTAAATCCCTACAAACGACCTGAAAGCAGTCATAATACCGCAGTGTGAAACAAATAAGCAGCAGACATCGCGCTAATACATTACATTACCTAACGTTAAAACGTACCATTCTACAATCAATACGGCATGGTGTCCCTGTTTATCAGCAAGCGTGTGCATTTTATGAGGGCGAAATGCAGCATGAAAAAAAGGCTGTATGGGCTCCTTGCAATAAAGGTGAACTGCTCGGCTTTCATAGTAAGAACACACACAACCCATCCATGCCAAATCACCACAGTAACCAGTTAAACTCTACAGTCACAGCTGTTCCCACACTCTCAAACATTCTGTGATTCTGAAAGTCGGCGCTCAGCGTGCACCACTATGATATACGATCTTGAACAGTTATAAGTGTATCACCTTAACATGATTAAACTCGAAGGTTTACACACTCAAAAATTCACACCATATCCATGTTTACCAGCGTTGGCAATCTCTGTTTTTAAAGAGGACCTGGTCAATACTGCTGGGGATTGAACCCTTGTCTGCTAGGAACATGCCATATCAAAGGCTGACGACAGTGCCTCTGAGCTATGGCTTCTGCTAAGGAGATCAGTTGGCATGTTAACACATTCTTTCAACTGCAATTCCGAAAGTCGGCGCGCACCAATATTCACTTAGGGAAATCACGGGTCCTGCAGCGCTCTAGCCCCGGTTTTTCATGTGCAAATCACTTTTTTCTGATGTGGTGGCTACAATCGAACTAACAGACTGAAATAACAGTTCATTAACAGTGTGTAAACGCTGAAAAACAAAGGTCCAGGAATGGTGTTCTGCTTTTTTGGATACATTTGGAAACGTTACATAAAAAAAACTGATATTTAATAATAAAAATCAGCGAAATAAATGCAAGTTACCTGCTTGCAGGTCAGTCTCTGCTTCTTGCTTGGAGAACAAAGGCCCGCAACCAATCACAAAGCCTGTGGGCAGGAAGCGGAGAGCAGACACACCTGCAATCAGAGTGGTGTGAATGGCGCCCCCAGGTGAAGGGAAGGAACCATTTTGTAAAGCGCCTAGAGAATTATCTGTTTGGCGGTAGATTGGAAGTACTGTCGTAAACTTAGTGCTAGCCAGGAGTACATTTTCATCTCTTGACACATCAAGGGAATCTTCCTTTCTTTTGCTGAAAGGTATACAAGTAATTGGGGGAAAGGAAACATCTCCCGCTCCGCAGACAGAAACCACGTCATTCCTCGTTTTGACGGAACATGGCATCGCGTTCTCTCACTGCATACAGGTACTTAAAAAAATAAAACTCCACGAGTCAGGCTGGCGCACAGATTAGGATGTCGAATAGAACCGTACAACGTACCTCACCTGGGCTCAGACGGCACACGTCCTCATAGAGTCAGCTGTACATCTTCCCACCTCCGCAATGCCCTTCAGACGCTATGCACACCCCTCAAACAAGGAAGCCCTGCCAGATTGCATGCACTCCCTAGCCTCAGCTGCGTTGCACCCCATCACTTCAGAAGCTGCCCTGGCCTCATGTCAAACGACCCCTGCACCATGACATCAGCCTGGTGCAAAG
This sequence comes from Lissotriton vulgaris, assembly GCF_964263255.1. NCBI lineage: Eukaryota > Metazoa > Chordata > Amphibia > Caudata > Salamandridae > Lissotriton > Lissotriton vulgaris. The sequence goes on from NC_141699.1 coordinate 734,316,228, forward strand.
GATATTTACACGATCCCCCTTCTGTATTATACACATTATATAGGCTGCACACTCAGCTAAACTGGACTGCACTGTATTCTCAGACACATTAATTGCCCCAAACTCATGTGACGTTCTACTGTCGTTTGCACTGCACTATGTACATACAGGTTAACTGTATCCCATCTTGTGCATGTTGTTGTATCCTTCGGCTCTACTTGTCGTCCCCTTCCCTGCAGAAGGGGAAGGGGGTGCAGTTACCTCTTTTTTTTATTTATTGCGATTTTCTATACCGCGAACATTAACCGAAGGTGTCAGGGCGCTTCACAAAAGAACCAGTTGCGATACATACGGACTTCGGATTAAATGCAAATGTACAAGTTGTAAAGTTATCTGGGATAGCTGCACCACTTGGCTTGCAACACCAGCCCCCTCGCTCACCTGGACGGGCGGTCGTCACGGGCCCCACTCTCGTAGTATTCCTGCTCGGCTGTCGTCTCGTCGTCCTCCACTGTCACATCAGCACCTGAGCCGGGGAGGGAGCGGAGGCTCCGGCTCTCGCTGGCACCTTCCCCTGGGAACGCATTGACAAGAGCCGCCGCCCAGCGCAGCAGCCAAAAGGTGAGCAGAGTCACCCTCAGCGCGGACCGGCAGCCCATGGGCACAAAGCATGGGAGCACCTACGAGCCCCCGAATCCAGCTGTCACCCACAGAGGCGCGCGCCCGCCGCCATCAGCGGCACCCGCACAGATGCCACACCATAGGCATGGACGACGGACTAGCCTGAGTCGAGCCTGGTGACGTGACGTCACTTCATACACCGGCGGGGAGGGGGCTACCTTCAAATGCGAGAACTGGTTAGACATGGGGTTCAACGGAAGCATAGCAAACGCCGCTATAGGAATGCTACACAATAGTGGTATGGTAATGTTACAGCTGATATTAAGATTGTAGGAGAGCGCAAATGAAAAAAAAATCATAATTCAAACGGAGGTATAACATAATTTGTTTTCCGCACTAGAAAAGTAAAAATAAAATAATTTTGAATCATGTTCTTTTCATGACCGACCTCCGGAGGGCTCGAAGCGAGTTTCAAAATGGGAAAATACACGGAGAGCGGGAGGGGGTGGGAAACAGACCGGGGGAGACGCAGAGACGCCCACCGAAACAGACAGGGGAAAGAAGGCACACACGGACATCGGGGCACGCAGGAAAACAGAAGCACACGACCCAAACCGACCTCCGGAGGGCTCGAAGCGAGCTTCAAAATGGGAAAATACACGGAGAGCAGGAGGGGGTGGGAAACAGACCGGGGGAGACGAAAACAGAAGCACACGACCCAAACCGACCTCCGGAGGGCTCGAAGCGAGCTTCAAAATGGGAAAATACACGGAGAGCGGGAGGGGGTGGGAAACAGACCGGGGGAGACGAAAACAGAAGCACACGACCCAAACCGACCTCCGGAGGGCTCGAAGCGAGCTTCAAAATGGGAAAATACACGGAGAGCGGGAGGGGGTGGGAAACAGACCGGGGGAGACGAAAACAGAAGCACACGACCCAAACCGACCTCCGGAGGGCTCGAAGCGAGCTTCAAAATGGCTGAAAAAAGCCCCGAGTTTTTTTCGGATTTGGGGGCGTGGTTTTGTGGTTCTGAGTGACGGACAACGTCACTGTCTAAAGAACGCAAAAAATCACGCCCCCAAATCCGAAAAGGACGGGGCTACATTGGAGTGACTGATCTCTCCTCCAATGGCTGGCCTCCGTTTAGGAAGCCAGCCAATGAAGGAGAGATGGGGCACGGAGGCGGGACCTTCGGCGCTACTCATACTCATTAAATCTCCGGCCTAAGACTGCGCAAGCGCAGCCTTTTAGGCCTTCGACCTAAAAAAGGAATTCCGGAAGAAGTTCCGTTCGGACAACAAGGGCTCTTCGAAGCAGAGGGTTCAAATCCTTCACTGGCAGAAGGGCCAGAACCAGCAAGGCCAACAAAAGTCGCAATACAAAGGCAAGCGCAATTCCAAAGGAAATGGAAATCAGCGCCAAGGCAACAACTTCAATAAATCTCAGCAGAAGCAATGAGTCTTCACTTCCCCCAGCGCCGCTGTCCGCTCCAGTGGGGGGGAAGCATTGCGCATCACAGGACAGAGTGGCAGGCCATTACAAAAGATCAATGGGTGTTGTCTACGCTGCAGAATGGGTACTGTCTTCGTTTCCATCGTCTACCTCCATCCGTTCCTCCGATGTCAACGTCAAGCCACCAGCTACAAAGGTTAAAGAAAGAAGTAGCGACACTCTTCGAGAAAGAAGCCATCGAGAGAGTGCCGGTGGCCCAAAGGGGGAAAGGAGTGTACTCAAGGTATTTTCAGGTCAGAAAAAAGGGCCAAAAGGCGGAATACAGGCCCATTCTGGACTTGAGAACACTCAATCTACATGTACGAAAAGAAAAGTTTCGCATGTTGGCGCTTCACCAAATATATCCACATCTCAGGAAGGGGGATTGGATGTGTTCGATGGACCTTCAAGATGCGTATTTTCATATTCCAATACGGCCCGATCACAGGAGATTCCTTCGATTCCGGGTGGGGACCTCCCACTACCAGTTCAAAGTCCTTCCGTTTGGGTTGAAGTCGGCCCCCAGGGTGTTCACAAAGTGTGTCGTAGTGGTGGCGGCAGCTCTACGCCGCAGGGGAGTCTTTGTATACCCATACTTAGGCGATTGGCTGTTGAAAGGTCCAACTCCAGGCAATGTAAGGAATCAATTCCAGACATGCATCGAACTTTGTCAGCGTCTAGGCCTGCATGTCAACTACAGCAAGTCTGTCTCGCAACCCACTCAGAAGATCCACTTCCTAGGAGCTCTGCTAGACTCCGAAGTAGGAAAAGTGTTTCCTTCGGAGGAGAGACAGTTTTCGATTGCGCTCAAGTGCCAGCTAGTTCTTCGCCACAGGACTCAGAAAGTGCGGAAGATAGCCTCACTCTTGGGGTCGATGGCGTCCTGCATCTTCTTGGTACCAAACGCCAGACTTCGGATGCGTCCTCTTCAGCAGGATCTGGAGGACAAATGGGACCAGCATTAAGATCGCTGGGACGATCAGATCACTTTGTCGGAAGTAGCTCAATCTTCCCTCCAGTGGTGGACAAAGACAGAACATGCAGGTGGGAGTTCTCTTCCATCAACCTCCTCCTACTCAAACGATCATCACAGACGCATCGTTGCAAGGCTGGGGGGCGCACATGGGTCCTCTACAAGTGCAGGGTCTGTGGTCTTCCAAAGAAACCACTTATCACATCAACTTGCTGGAATTGAGAGCGGTCCACCTGGCTCTCAAAGCGTTCCTTCCCTCGCTTCAGGAGGAAATGGTTCTAGTACAGACGGACAACACCACCACGATGTACTATTTGAACAAGCAGGGAGGAACCCGCTCAAGGACTCTGTCTCTGGAAGCTCAGCGCATCTGGCATTGGCTTCTGGCTCGCAAGTTGTCTGTTCAAGCAGTCCACCTCCCAGGAGAGCAGAACGTGAGGGCGGACGCACTAAGTCGGCACTTCGAAGACAAAGAAGACTGGGTTCTCAACGACGAAGTGCTAAAAGACATTTTCCAGTCATGGGGTCGTCCTTCCATAGATCTTTTCGCGGACGACGTAAACAGCAAATGCCCAAGCTTCGCCTCAAGGTTCTATCGACCAGGAACAAGAGGGAATGACCTCTCAAAGCCAGCAGTAATGCGTCAGACATCCACCATCTGGGCTGGATGGGGAATGGAGAGGTGCATGTCACTGGACCACTTACATTCAAGTAGATCGTGAGCCTTCTATTTCGAAACCTGGTTGCATTCATCAGCTTTCCCTGTTGGTGAAAGTTAAAGTTCCACTGCAGAGATTGTATGTGCTACCTGGCACAGTCGAGCAGGGAGATGTAGGAGTTAAAAGAGGCCAGGAAACCTCAGAACTGCTCTCACCAAGGTCCAGGGCCAACACTGAAATATTGTAATCGTAGCCCAGGGGTCCCAGGACTCAGTGTTATTGTTAATGTTAGTTTAGATTTATAGCGCGCCCAATCACCTGCAGGTCTCTAAGCGCTTGGAAATCGATGTCATTACAATAACTTGGCTCACTCCTGAGAGAGACGCAGCTACAGGACTACATTGCGATCAAGGCTCTTCTAAACAGCAGGGTTTTCAGTGATTTCCTGAACTGTAGGAGATTCATCTCCCTGCGTAGCCCCTCAGGCAGCTTGTTCCATAATTGGGGGGCCAGAACAGAGAAGGCTCTCCCTCCCTTAGTCACTAATTTGTAGCGGGGGCAGACCAATAGCTGAGAGTCCGATGATCTGAGTGTTCTCTTCGGGTTGTATGCTTCCAGGCGAGCTTTGATGTAGGCCGGCGCATGGCCGTAGATCGCCTTGTGCGCTATACAGAGGCTCTTAAACTCAACCCTCTCCTTAACAGGGAGCCAATGAAGGTTTTGGAGGAGAGGGGAGGCCTTTGTTCGTCTGGGCAATCAGAAGATTAGCCGTGCGGCGTCATTCATTACGACCTGGAGTCTGTTTGTCAATGTTTTTGGGAGGCCAAGATACAGGGCATTCCCATAATCGATCCGTGAAATGACAGTTGCTGCTACAATTGAGCGCATCATAGAATGAGAGAGGAAGGGAGCTAGCTTTCTCAATTGTCTGATGATGTTCGTGCAGGTTCCAACAACAGCGGATATTTGACTGCACATTGACAGGTCACAATCTAATTTAATCCCCAGACTCTTTACGTTGGCACTAGGTTTTGGGGCTGATCCAAGCTCTGCAGGCCAATATAGATCACTCCACGGTGAGGTGGTAGATGGAATTACCAATACCTCGGTCTTATCCGGGTTGATCTTTAGTAGGTTTTTCGTCATCCACCCTACATTGTACCTCAGGATATTTTGAGCTTGGGTTTGTGCTG